>NC_083466.1:17566514-17854014 GCF_030014155.1 Tachysurus vachellii | reverse complement strand
GTGGGAAAACACAGGACAACAGAATAGAGGTGTGTGGAAAAATTAGTGCAACAAGTGGAACAATTGTCTGTAAAAACAATAATAAAGCAGACTATCCAGGATTTCACAATTTTGCAGTTGCAGAAATGAACATAAAATCAAACAAACTGTGTAATATTCAGTGGTGCTTGCATTTTGTCAAAGTTACAAGATGTGTTGTGTGTCTTAAGCCAAGGCAATCTTCAAATGAACATGAATACAGCTATCATAAAAAGTAATTACAAACGTATCTCCACTGGTAGGAGTTTAAAGGGAGAATCCAGTGCTTGCAGTTTAACCAAGTAGACAAAAAACATTGCAAGATGCCTCACAACTGTAAACTGTAAATCCTGGAGGGATTGATAAAGGCTTATTCCAGCAGGTCTGATATCAGTTTGTCATCATAATTTTTGCTGATATTTGTAAATCTGACTTTGTGTATTTTTGCTATGTCACATAATAATAAAAATGCGGCATGTGAAACAAATTATTATAAGTAGCAAAAATAAACTCATCCGCTTAAGAGAAAAATATAAAGAAGTCTGTCACTAATGCAGTGATGGTTAGTGTGTGGGAATGTCTTTTGCTAATTTAGATAGATAGATCGATAGATAGATAGAACTTTATTGTCATTACACAGGTACATAGCAACGAAATGCCAATTAGCTGAAATATTAGTGAGACATCAGGGTCCTAGTGGTGTAGTGTAGATTTCAGTAAGTTTATGTTTGTGTGGAAAAAACTGGCTCTGACTCTGTTTTTTTCTGATACGGATGGTCCTGTATCTCTTCCTGGATGGAAGGAGGTTGAACAGTTGACTAGTGTTGAAGGAGTCCTGATGATATTGTGTGCTTTGCGCTGACATTTACTGTGGTGAAGAGACTCAAAGGAAGGAATCTAATTAACCATTAAATAACAAGCATTGTCACTTTATCATCATTGTGTAACTCGTATTTCAAAAGTCTACTAAACTGCAAAGGCAGCTGTCCTGATGTTTTAACTTAAGTCAGTCTGGAAAGTGTCATGACATAAGGGGTTACGAACAAAAATTTGTCACTAGACTTTACAACAGGTGATGCTTGTCTATTGGAATAAACATTTTTTTTTTTTTGCTGTTTAGGTTTATGTTAGTTGTTCTGAGGTTTCTGTAGGTGTAATTTAGCTCTATGAACACAACTTAACATGTTTAGTGAGATTTATTTTTTCCCTTCATTTCACTCTTTTTTCCACTTTTCCTGCCAGTTCACATTACTTATTTGGGACAGACCCATGACTTATAAACACAGAACATTTACATCTGGTGTCTCTGAACATGTTTTAAATATATACACATACCTGATTCCCAGCATGTATTAGAAATCTAGGTAACAAGGTAATCTCATGCAATGCACTCGGGCATATTTGTTGGTTAATGCGTCACACCTGGAGGATTTTGGAAACACTATATTTTTGAAAGCAATTTGGCAGAAGGAGCAAAAAAGCAGGGCAAACATAAGCACTTGCGTCAGTCATTATTTTATTAGATTAGCCTAGATGCTGAGAAGGAGGGAAATCAAAGTGATTACATCAAGAAATCAAGAACGATCGAGAGAAAGGTGAAGAGAGAGAGGGGATTCGAGGCGGATGTGGTGAGAGAAAGAGCAGTTGACTGGCTAATTGAGTTTAAAGGGAGTTGTGAGTGGAGATAGAGCTAGCTTTATGTGCTGATCTGAAAGAGAAGGCAGCTGGGAGCCTGCGCACATCCCAGCTAAACTAGGCATCATGAAGAGGGTGTGTGCGTGTGAATGTGTGTGTGAGGGAATGTGTGGAGGCGGCACACATATCCCTGACACTCAGACTCTATAGCTGTGTGTGTGTCCTATAATCTCATATATCCCTCATTTACTCAGTGTGTCAGTGTAAGTGCTCATGTGAGACATCGTCTGTATTGACTTGGAACTGTTGTGGTCTTCAGGCCTTGTGTAGGATGCAGTCCTGATTTAAACTGATTTTGTCTGCGGTGTGAACACTGCGCTGTGTGTGTGTGTGTGTGTGTGTGTGTGTGTGTGTGCGTGTGCGTATCTATTTTCATGCTTCCAATGCAAGAGAAATAACCCTATGCACACAACCTATGGTGTGTGAATTCTGGCTCTGACAGTTCCTCACCCTCAGCTACATCACTCCTATCTTAACTGAAGATACGAGCTGTTTAATTCTGCTTCACTGACATGTATTCTTCTTTTTTCCTGACAGCAATATTTTCTAACAAGTTTCTCTATTTCCAAAATATAAACAAACTAGCAGTGTAGTAACAGAAAGTTGTTAAAGATAAATGAGTAAATGATGTTCCAGTCTTTTGCACTCAGTGCACACCTCTGGTGAACTTAGACAACATTTAAAGCCAAAAGTACCAATACTGCTCCTCTTATTTGTATCTTATCTGTATCTGTTTGGAGCACATTATATGTTCATGTGGTGATACATCGGAGAGCCTCTATCGGTCTGTCTGTCATGCTGTGGTGATGAAAGAAGAGACCTGAGGCTTAAACACCTACAGTGTCACTTAACAGGTAAATTAGAGGTTGTTGTTGAGATGGAGATTGTTCTGTTTGTGACTTTACACGTCTGTTGATTTATTGGCTTAACTCTTAAATTTTCTGTATTAAATTCTACAATTGTTCTATGCTTGGTACATACAAAAAGCTAAAAATATCCAGCGTTTTTTTAAGCTAGTGATTTGACCTTGATATTTAATTATTTTGATATGCAATACTTTACCTAGTTGCTTCAGATGGAGCAGGATGTCAGTTGATTTGTTTGGAAGGAATAAAGGCTAGATGCGCTAAAATGTAGAATGCTAAAACCTATTTAAGTGATTGTGATTTGGCATTGTCTCTCTGCAGCTGCTTGCTTAATCACTTCTTGTCTCTCTGCATCTTTGCCCTTAAAAGGATATAAGAAAAACAGAAAAATGTTTCATAGCTTCCGCAACTGGAAATGAACCTATTCAATATGCATAATAATAGGCGCACTGGCTTTGATTGAACGCAGCTCATCACAGATCCCACTTGGCCATCTGTCTGTCTGTTTTGTATTGTGTCAAGCACAGAAACATAGATGTGAGGTTGTGTTGTGAGCTAATGCTGCTTGCAGGGCCACTAGAGTCCACCAAGGGGCAGAAGAGCACTGCTTGTTGAAGCCTTGGGCAGTGAACTTTGTGTACATGCTTTATCCTTTAGCAGCATTCATTATTCATTTTTAGCTGTTTAACTATGCGATGTTTGACCCTTAAAAGATAATTATTCAGTAATTCACTGCATCAAAATATAGCAGATTTACATGCAGAAAAACTACACAGAAAGTAAATAGGTGGGAAAGACAGGTCCAGGGGCTTTGAAGGATTAATAGTCAGTCCATCTTCCTAAGGCCACAGCAAAATAAAATGTGTCTCTCACAGAAGAGGGTATAGAATGACGTGCGTGATCACAGTCTTAACGTGGGTTTGTAGCTAAATTATGTTTTCAAATCTGTAAACACACACTAGCCTGTTTGCACAAATGACTCACAAGTCCCAGGTGACCTCGTTTTAACAACCCTACTGTTTTAATCGCTCCACAAAACTGCACAGGCCATCACTAAATTACTGCTAGCATATCTTATTGTATTAGTACAATCAAGGAAAAAATCTACAGTCTCTGTGGTGCCTCAGGATCTCAACTTTCCTGCCAATCATTTTGCCTGTCCAGTCAATGCACCCGATGCTACACTAGCAGTCAGTTGTTCTAGTCATAGTAGCATGTATATTATTCTGCATGTGACAGATCTCAGATCTTGTCTTTTATTAACAATTAGCTTGCCAGCTAACTGTGCTAAGTGATGTGTATTTTTACCATAAAACAGAAAATTGCATAGACACAGTTATAGATTTGGATTTACTGTAAATGTAAAAGAGAAGTGCAGATTTGTTTACTGTTATGTTGATTTGATGTCACATGCCGAACTCCTGAGAACGCATTTTGTTTATCCTGGTCAGAAAATGACCTTATTATTAATTGAGATTATTGATTTCTCAGTACACTGACAGCAAGTAAACAGTCACGTCTGTGATGTGGTGATGTGCTGGAAGCAGGAAAAAAAGGCCAAGCGTAAGGATCTGAGCCACTTAGACAAAGGTCAAATTGTGATGTCTAGATGACTGACTCAGAGCATCTCCAAAACATCAGGACTTGTGAGGTGTTCTAGGTATGCATTTGTAAGTATCTACCAAAATGAAAATGGTAAAACTGTGATACAGTCATGGGCACCCGAGGGTCACTGTTGTATGTGGGGAGCAAAGACTACAGCCCGTCTGATCCGATTTCTTTTAAATCATGTGAAGAACCAGACACGCGTGTGTTTCTCCAGGATGCACTGTGGGAAGAGGTTTCAGAGCTGTTTTGGTGGCACAAACAGTTTTGGTGTGTCCTACACAATATTAGGCTGGTGGTTTTAATGTAATGTTTGATTAGTGTATGTTTAATGGGCTTGCTTTGAAGAACACAGGAAGGTTCTGTTATAGTAAAGCAAGGAAGGCGAAGAAGCTTCATATTATTCCCTCATATAATGTTCCTTCAATATGCTCACTAGGTTACATGCTGATTGTTGTTTTCATCTGAAATTAGCAAGCATTAAAATAAACAGCAACTAAAACTCAGTATCATTCTAAGAATTTTAAGACTTCATCTGTTTGCATGCACGGCATGTTCATTTTCTCATTCCGTTCCCACTTAGATGTTAATATAAACTTTGGTAATTACGGATACTCCCATTTGACACAAAGGCAGCATTAGCTAACTTCCTCCAAAATGCTTCTTCAAAGGAAGAGGACGAGATGGAAAGAGAGACAGAGAGAAAACAGATTTGGCGGGAATCTCCTTGCTAATGCTAATCCTCTCAAATGGCCGTGTAGAGGGCAGTCTTTCAGTGGGTTATTCAGCCCCCTCTCCTCAACTAACCCTCTCTCACATTTCCCTCGTTTTACTGCCAGCTGAGGCTTTCTGCGGCTGAGTAAAGAGCCAGGTGTTGTTGCGGTGGAGAAGTGAGCATCGCAACATGGTCCTGACTCACTCTCTGCCCACAATCTTGGGTTCCATTCGCCCACCCATGACGTTTCTCATGTATCTGCTAGAACCCTGCTATATCAGAGACACCCTTTGTTTTCCAGGAGAACAGCCTGCTTCTCTGCTGGTCTCAATTTTCTCTGAATGTGCTCTCTCTTTTCTCTCTCTCTCTCTCTCTCTCTCTCTCTCATATTAGCATGCATTATCAGACTCTTAGAACCTATTCCACCTCTTTTTAATGTGCTCTTCTTCCATCTCTTGCTCTGTTTCTTGCTCTTCTCCGTATTCAGCCATAATGGGTATGTGGGGATATGTGGGTGTATGTGGGGGTGGTATGTGGGGGTGATGAGGTCCACACCGCTGAGCCTTTCTTACTAGCTAATATCTTCTTTACCGTGACGGCTACTTCTGATTGGTTTCACTCACTACCCAGGCCTCCCAGCCCCCCACCCACCCAATGCTACTGTAGAATGTTTGGGCTATAAATCATGTTTTTACCCCTCTATCCATCCATTAACTCATCTGTTTCTGCTTAAACACATCCCGTCTTTCTTTTCTTCCTCCGCTGGTTTTGTAGTTGTTGTTTTTTTTTAAACCCTGAATACAGTGAAATAATATTATACAAGTCTCAGAGCAACAAAGTAGTACCCTTGTGTGTTAAAGGCAGAGGGTTGCAAATCATTTTAACTTTGGGAGGCAGAAGTAATTTTCACTTTCACTAGAGGAAGAAATGTAAAATGTAAAATGTAAAGCTCAACACTGGATGCCCTTTAGTGTCTGATAAAGTTTTTTTTTTTGTACTCTGCTCTCTCTGTCTTCAACATTCAATAAGTTCTTCATTCTGAATGTAAGAGGATTGAACCCCTTGCCTGCACACAATCGCTGTTCTCAGTACTCTTCAAAAGTGGCTAAAAAAGGATGAATGTAATAAGAAAGTGGAAGAGATGGAAAGAGGAGGGATAAACATTGAGCCAGTGTCTTTCTAACAAACTCCCACAGGGATTTAATTTTAAGGGATTTAATTTTAAGTATGTCAGGGGGGAAAAAGAAAAAGCATGCTTTCTTTTCCTTCTTCCCTCACTTTTTTTTTGTTCTCCCCTCCTTCTTGCCCATCACTCCCCTCCTTCTTTTCCCTCTAAGCCCCCAAATACATTCCCCCTGTCTGCACCCCACTCCCACTATTCCGTATCAGTGAGCGGACAGATCGTGACTTTTCTCCTCTCTCACTTAAATGCCAATGGTGGATTCAACTTTCAGCTGCAGGTGAGTGTCAACACCTAGAATCAGCTCTCTGAAGGAAGCCATCATTTTCTAGCACTCAGACATTTACAGTTACATGATCATGCAGTTATTTCTGAGTTGAAAGTTTGGAAGAGTTTCTGTTACGTCTCTTTTACCGAAGCTGATAACTCACAAATGTTATGAGTTTGTATACCAGAACGATGATTGTTTGATTGACAGCTGGGGAAATGTGAAAATCAGATATGCGAGAAATCAGGTGATCACACTGGACTAATGTGCTGTGACCTGTTGAAATCCCTTGCTTAATGTATGAGCCCCTGGAAAAAATAGTCCGGGAATGTTCTTTAAGCATAATAGTTAGTGTTTGTTTTTACTTCCTAAAACATTTGTACTTGATTAAAGATTTTTGATAAACTGATTTTTAGATTGTTTTAGATTTTATTTTTAATTGTAATGTTTAATTTTTGTATTACTACTTATTTAATTTAGGTATTTGTGGTAAATCCTGGAGCATCCACTCTTATTACAATCCCATAACCATTCTTTGGTTTGTCTATCTACAGTACAGTATACAGAAGACCTAGAGGATGTAAAGTAGCATTTGAAATGAAGTGAAATCATCTTTTATCAGAATAAAGAAATTAATCATTTTAATCTGATATTGAATTAGTCATAACATTGTTGGCTTTCATTTCAGTTGACGTTCAGAGAGGTTGGATAACATTACAGAGAATTTTAGTTAACAAAATTCCTAAATTCAAAATTTTAGATGCTTATGATCAAGCACTGAGAGAGCAGAATGGGTTTGATATCACCATTTACTTTGGAGATGAACATTTGTGTGAAAAAAGCTTTTCTATGAATTTATTGGCCCTAATAGACCTGATAAAAACAGAGCTAATTATGAACAGCTACAAATTCTTGAATACATACTGTAAGCGTCTACTTTAATTTGAGCCACCGCTGTTGTGAAGTGTGACATGACAAAGAAATTCAGTGCTGAACATGGACACTTCAAAATTCCATTTTGGCCTCTGGGACTAAGTGTTAAGGTACAGAACTGGACCATAAATGATTATTACACACATTCCATTGTTTGCCACTTGAATCACAATGTGTTTGTTTGTCAGTGACAGTCAACATTTAACAATGAGTAATATGTCTTTAATTCATAAGTCAGAGTTCATGACTTCATAAATTTAGAAGCTTAATTCTGAAGGTGAATTGTATTTGATGTGCCACATTTCAGATATGATAGTAACTGATACTGATACTGATCAGTTTTGCTTGTCAATGTATTTCCACTGCTCTGAGGTTGCTTTAGTGTATTTATATATACACACACACACACATTACCACCATCTGAAAATGAAAGGACCTATCATTCTGTATTTATATACATATATATATATATAATTTGTAGATGACTACATTTGAATAATAATATAAGCTTTGTACAGAATGATAGGTCCTTTCATTTTCAGATGGTGGTAATATTCGGGTACATGGCATATGGCGCTGAGTATTATTAACAGAATATTCAAGTCTGTGGCTCATCAAGGTCACATTGTGAGTAAAGTTCATAAAAATAGATTAGCTTCCTTACAAATTTTTAGCTCCTTACCCATGTAAACACACCCCAGAATGTACTGTAATCTTACAGGCTGATTGAGTTGTGCTTAACCTGGTGAATATTTGATTTAAAATAATTGGGGAAAATGTATGTGTGTGTGTGTGTGTGTGTGTCTAGTGCTAGACTAATGACCTGACTGGGGGTCCAGTTTCAAGATGGAGACCTAATTATACCACTGAACCACATAGTATTATAGAGCTTAGGCAGAATATTCCAGGACACACACATTAGGTATTTTCACGTCATTAAGCAGACACTCATATAACAAAAAGAACAAAAAAAACACACTCATACAAAAAAAGTTGAAGCAAGCATCAAAGTGTACATGAATTTACACTTCTAATGTTACTGAAAGTTCTTTCAAGAACATCATATGATTAGAAGTGTGGAATAGGTGAATAAGACATTTTGTGTGTTTGCTGAAAGTGAGAAATAAAGAGAAGAAGCTGGGACATTGAAGACCTGAGACATGCAAATAAGGCAGTCTGTCATTGTCATTGTGTGTGTGTGTGTGTGTGTGTGTGTGTGTGTGTGTGTGTGTGTGTGTGTGCAAGGAAAAGGGGACAATATCCATAGACCACTTTCTTCCATATGCTGCTCACTTGAGACTTGGGAGAAAAGCACAGATGAACTGATCTCAGTGGAATGTGTGGCTTCTTGATTTTAGGAGAAATCTTGCCTTTTCCAAAGCAGCTGTTATGAGTTTGTCATACCATTTTTCACACGTCTGTATGACGTGTACAGCTTTGGGTCAGGGATCAGTGGCCTAAACATATGGGATAATCAATATATCAGTCAGTGAACTAGTTAAGAAATGTAGCTTCAAAGCTTTTGCTGAACTGTTGGATTCTTTGAAATCCCATAATTTGATGATCTACTCAAAACTTCAGGTTCAGGATAGCATTTAATTCCAATAAAGCTCACCTTTTTGCTGGAATAACGATCCCCTAATCCTGTACTGCATGGCTGACTTTAATACGAGAGAGATGGACTGGAAGTCCAGAATAAGACGGCATAAGAAAAGAGAAGAGAATGAAATAAAAAAGTGAATGTCAGTCTAAAGTGGGCTAACAGAAGGAGAGAATGGTTTGATGGATGGAAAAGCATTGGAGCTGCTTTGCTGTGTAATCCAGCCGTCTGTGAGATATGTACATGCTGTGATTGCTAGGCTCTGTGCAGTCCTTCCTGGTGTGGGATTATTATTCTGAGACTAATTATCCGTAATCCTAATCCATATACCAGATGGCTGTTTTTCCAGCTTCTGTGCACTAAACACAACCACCCACCCACACGCACACACACACACACACACACACACACACACACACACACACACACACACACACACACACAATCTCTGGGTAATGTGATGATGTTTGAGATGGATATCTGGACTATAATTGAGCAGCTGTACAGTAACTCATGATCTTATGGGCTTTTGAAATTGATGGACCTTTATCAATTGTTTCTTCTCAGCTTGTCAAAGATTCCACATTTTTGTCAATAATTTAAGACCATACATTATGATTCTGACTAAATGGCTGAGTGGTATGTGCTGTAAACACCTTCGATTTGATGGTCCATCCTGTAAAAAGAAGCCTATTTAACAGATTGGGTTAAAGGCGCTGACAGTAACTGTGATTGATCTGCTACTGTGTGGAGTTTGGCAGTGTTTAGAAGAGCAGGTCTGTGCCTCTAATGCATCCACAGCTCCAGCATCCAGCTCATTATTCAGGCTAAATGAATAGTCGTGCTGTTACGTCAGTTCACAAGAGTTTGATGATGGTGAAGGAAAAGCAGTTGTGCAATCTAAGCAGATCAACTTCCATGAGAAATCTTATGGTCTATCTCAGCACATTCATTCATTCATTCATTTTCTACCACTTATCCGAACTACCTCGGGTCACGGGGAGCCTGTGCCTATCTCAGGCGTCATCGGGCATCAAGGCAGGATACACCCTGGACGGAGCGCCAACCCAGCGCAGGGCACACACACTCTCATTCACTCACGCAGTCACACACTACGGACAATTTCCCAGAGATGCCAGTCAACCTACCATGCATGTCTTTGGACCGGGGGAGGAAACCGGAGTACCCGGAGGAAACCCCCAAGGCACGGGCAGAACATGCAAACTCCACACACACAAGGCGGAGGCGGGAATCGAACCCCCAACCCTGGAGGTGTGAGGCGAACGTGCTAACCACTAAGCCACCGTGCCCTCCTCTCAGCACATTATCATTGTTATTATGGTTATTATTCTGTGAGAAAAGATACATGACTTTGGGTCTTGCTTTTCTTTCCCACACTGTATTGCTTGATTGGAAGCAAGCGTGTGAGTGCAGCTGTGAGAGCAGCTGCTACACACCATGAGGTATTCAGTTTGTGAGTATGAGAAACAGGGACAGAGAGTAGGATAGCTCTCTTGTAGTTTGCATTGCGACCCACAACACACAGCTGTTCCTTCTGGAACTCAAAAGAGGCTTGCAAGTGTGTGTGTGCACAAGTGTGTGTGTGCGTGCATGGGCGTGTGTGTGTGCCACACATACCTAACACTAATGTGTGTATTTGTCCTGTTCTTGTTCTTTCACTTGCAGTTCCTCAGCAATACCCTGCTTGTCTCAAGATAACAGCTGAATGTCAGCTTTGCTATCAATTATCTGTGCATTTTCCAGACTTTTTGTCATATTGACAACACAACTGCAGAAACACACAGACACAAATCAAAGATTTCTCAGAGATTTCTACCTCCACATGTAAGTGACTGTTTAATTTCATCTTGAAGACCAGGAGTACTGAGCAGAGGCAGCTGATATAAATGTGCTAGAAGAGAAGAAAATCTATCTACACACTATCTTATTTTCTGTTATCAGATTATAAAAGGAGATTTTACTTTAATTTGAACCAGGAATAACAGCACCACCATCATAAATACGTCTAGATGAATGGTATGAACCAGAGGCCAGGACCGATATCTGATAACCCAGATTGTAGATTCACACATCCTATCATTCTTGGTGAAATGCTGCACAATTTCACACATACTGGGCTAATTTATTTTATCCCACTTTGCTGACACTTCCCTAACTCATTATTGTCAGTCACTGAAGAGGGCCGGTGGTAGCCTAGTGGGTATGTGGTTGGATTACTGATCAGAAGGTTGAGAGTTTGAATCCCAGGGCCACCAATCTGCCAATTTTCAATTCAATTCAATTCAAGTTTATTTGTATAGCGCTTTTTACAATGGACATTGTCACAAAGCAGCTTTACAGAACATAAACATAAAACAAAAGATAAACATAAGGAGAAGTATAAAGAATTAATATAATAAAAATTCAAGATATATACAGTTCACAGTGTGTATGTATGTGTGTATGTGTATTTGTCCCCAATGAGCAAGTCTGAGGGCTCAGGCAACAGTGGCAAGGAAAAACTCCCTTAGATTGGTAAAGGAAGAAACCTTGAGAGGAACCAGACTCAAGGGGAACCCATCCTCATATGGGTGACACTAGATGGTGTGGTTACAAATATACAAGTAACCACAACATCTAGTGTCACCCATATGAGGATGGGTTCCCCTTGAATCTGCCACTGCTGGGCCCCCTGAACGAGGCCCTTTATCCTTATTTGCTCAGTTGTATAGAATGCTGTAAATTTACATGTGAAATACAGTAACAGATAACTACACACCTTTGGTGCTTTGCCCCTGAAAGTGAAAGTGAAAGCGACGTGACATACAGCTAAGTACGGTGACCCATACTCAGAATTCGTTCTCTGCATTTAACCCATCCAAAGTGCACACACACAGCATTGAACACACACACACACCATGCACACACACCCGGAGCAGTGGGCAGCCATTTATGCTGTGGCGCCCAGGGAGCAGTGGGGGGTGGTGGTGGTGGTGGGGTTCCTTAGGGTTAGGAGTCAAACTCTCTAACCATTAGGCCACGACTTCCCCAAGCTGGGTTAACTCCTAGATCATAGAAATTTTCAAAATTTACATTTGATGTACAAATACAAGCTGCATGAAATCACATACAGCAAAGACAGAATTTTAATGTTTGTCTGATTCAAATTAAAGAGTTATTTGGATGAAACAACATACAATATTTGCAGGCTTTAAAAAAATCTCTGATGTTGATTAGTTTCACATATTTTCCCACATGCTGTTGTTCGGTCGCTCATGAATATTATATGGAAAATATCCGATAAATGTCTCTAACTGTTCTTTATTTTCTGTTGCAAAGTTGCATATGCTATAATTCCACAATGAAGCTAATTACAGTTTCTAATAGTGCTTTTCCCCTATGGGTGTGATATGACAGAGGCTTTTTTTAGTTACAGATCTTAAGAAACCTGTACATTGATACTGTTAGCTTAAAGAGTATCTACTGCTGCCAGTCTCTCTCTCTGTGTGTGGTTAGGCATGTTAAACAGGATATGAGAGAATAAGCATTCTGTCATTCTCTTCTACCATTTGTATGCTTGTGGATGTGTGTAAAATAACTATACTCTATATGTTAGTGAAGCCTGACATCGCCCCTGCTCTGTGGTGTATACAGGGAGCAGTTCTGTCCCGTATCCTCTGCTCCTTCCTTCTCCTGTCTCTAGAGGATGACTGATTGCTGCCATAATGGAAACTCAGACATTGGCACAATTGAGAATAATTTATGAACCCAAATTAGTCCCATGCCACACATAAAAAGTGTCTGTTTGTATATTTAAGACAGACATTTAAGGTTATTTTCCCATATTTGTATTCACTCTAAGCATATGTGTTCTGTTTGTAGTCGAAGTGGAATGTCATGTTTTGCTCAGTTAATTTAAGGTCAAACTATTAATAATCCTACTTTCCAAACAACAGATACAATGTGTGATTGTGGGATTATTAATTTGGGACTAATTATCCATAATCTCTACAGGCCAGATGGCTGCTACTCTAGAGCTTCACTCTACCCGTATATACACACACACACACACACACACACACACACACACACACACACACACACACACACACACACAGTCTTTTATACACGACTCTATATAAATAGGTGAAGTGTTGCTGGGTTGGATAAAGGGACATATATTATCGGATATTTAATATTTATATTCATATTTTTATAAAGTCATCACCATAGCAAATGATGATTTGACTCTCTGAATTTGTTTGTTTTCCCCCCGTACATACTGGCTTTTTAATTATCCCAACAAAATGTTTTTTTTAATGGTCATGAACTTGTAAAAATGAATGTCTCTCTTTAATTAGCTCTTAAACAAGATTGACTTGTTAGTATGTATTGAGTTCTCTGTTCCCATCTCAGTCTTTTATGGTCATTTATTGATTTATTTACCTTCAGTAAATGCATTATCGTGGTCAAGGTTGCAGTGGATCTAGAGGCTTATCCTGGAAACCTTCAATAGGACACATTCAGGATTTTTCTTACTTTGGGGCAATGGCATAGCTAATCCACCTAATGGCAGGGAGGAAACCCATGTGGACAGACAGAGATCATACATAGAAAATCTGTACAGTGACCCTGAGATCCAGTTTGTGACACCATTCTGTGCAAGTATCCCTTTCAGATTAAAATACTTTTGAGTGTGTGTGTCTGTGTGTGTGTGTGAGAGAGAGAGAGAGCGAGAGAGAGAGAGAGAGATTGATGGACACTCTCAGAGAGGCTGTGGTCAGTGCAGTGTGTTCAGAGCTGATTGATAACAAGGCATGGCGCAGTTGATGCTGTGTGCAGCTCAGGGGCATCTCTGATTATGACCTGTGAGTGTGTGAGAAACACAATGACCTTAATTGGATAAGATTAATTAGAAAATGTATTGACTCTAGACTACATCTAAACTCTAAAAATCTGATATGGACTTTAATATATTCTAAATGACACATTTTATAGTCTGATATTCTTTTTGTGATGTTGACAGACACAACACAAGTCCTGATATAAACACCAGATTCACTGTATCAAAGCATGCTGTTATTAAACTCACAGCATTTTGTAGAACTCAGAAACAAACGATTGCTGACTGGTTTACTAAGAGTGTTGAATTGTTAGCTTGTATTGGCTGATGACTTCGTTGTATGTACACTGAAATAAAATTGATACATTTTCTGTGAATTACTAATGTATAGCGTCGATGCTGCATGTAAGTCACTCTTAATTTGTAGATTTTGGCTTAGTATACCGTGTGTGTGTGCGTGTGTGTGTGTGCGTGTGTGTGTGTGTGTGTGTGTGTGTGTGTGTGTGTGTGTCATGTTTACCAGACAGCTGTATGTGATGAATTGATAATGCAGAGTGGTGCTGTGGTTCAGAATGCTAAGCTTCAGGCTGCAGTAAAGGGAGGGACCTGCCCTTTCTCCACTGCAGTGTGTGTGTGTGTGTGTGTATATGTGTGTGTGTGTGTGTGTGTGTGTGTGTGTGTGTGTGTGTGTGTGTGTGTGGGTAGCCTTAACCATAACCCTTACCCTTGAGTCATAACGGGTATCACATTTATTATCCCTCATTCCTTGTCAGGCTTTTCTTTTTCCTGTCCTAAGCACTGACGTTTTGTCAGAAAATGCCACCTCATATGTTCAACTAGGTTGATAAGTGTGTTAATGATTGTGTGCATGTGTCAGTGTGTGTAGTCACTGATTGCAGAACACCATCACTGCCAATGCCTTTCAGCACTCCTCTCTGTGGCAGCCCCTCCCTTCCTCCTGTCTTCCGTTCCAGTCCCTGCCTGTCTGTTACCTTTTGCCTATCCTGTTCATCCGTGCCCCTTTTTCTCAGCACTCCCAGTATTCTGCTCTTCAGCTTCTCTCATTTTCCTTTTAAATTCTCCCTTTACAACTCTCCTTTCTTGTCAGCTCTCTCTACCTCTCCTCTGCTGCATCTGTTTACTCCCGAAGTCTACCATCCCTTCCTTCCATCTCTCTCTCTCTCTCTCTCTCTCTCTCTCTCTCTCTCTCTCTCTCTCTCTCTCTCTCTATCCAGCTGCAGTAGCTCCTCCTCTCCTTGAGAAGCACTCAGTAGTGATAAAGCAGCCCCCTCCTTCTTTTTCCTCTCACACTCTGTCTGTGTTTCACACACCCCTTATACCCTTCTCGGTATTCGGCTCACCTCTCTTTCCTCCCCATCCTTCCCTCCCTCTCTCCCTTTTTCCTTCCCTCCATCTCTCTCTCTCTCTCTCTCTCTCTCTCTCTCTCTCTCTCTTTTCCATATAGACCTGTTCCATATGTCAAGCCCTCCTTGGCTATCAATGAAGTGAATGCACAGCTCTCTTACTGGCTGGAATCTATGAGAGATGTGAACGCATGCTGTCTCTCTATCTCTCTCTCTCTTACACACACACTTGCATGCACTCGCGTTCACACAAACAAATACACTCCAGATTGCAGACCATTCTGTTCTGAACGTGCACACACGGAGCCGCAAGCTCTCTTTCACATAAACACACACACAAACACAACGCTGTCTGTCAGACTCTGTCAGTTTGCTGGGACGTGAGCTTGGGATGAGGTGATGTTTTGGGACAGGAAACACGGGACCATGGGCAATTCCCAACGCCGGGCCAAAGGGAGGCACAAAACTAAAGGGGCAACAGGTACAGTACACACACACACACACACACACACACACACACACACACACACAAACACACACACACGTTTCGCACAAGTAAAATAACAAAAATGTCCTTTACATCCATACATGCGTACATTGATATGTTTATGTATATCTCATTATGTTTCATCTCATGTCTGTTTTTTTTATAATTTTGTCATTGCTGACAATCTTGTGAAAATGTGCATGTGTCAGAAGTGTGTGTGTGCATGTGTGCAAGTGTGTAAATGTGAGAGTGTGAGAGACTTTTTGTGATGATATCAGAGGTTAGTGTCAGTGATGTCAGTGTATGTGTGTGTGTGTGTGTGTGTGTGTGTGTGTGTATGCTATGAGTCCATACACAGCTGAACAAGCACAGGATTATGTGGCCATGCACAACCTGGCACTGACACTAACCTCTGATTTCATCACACGCACACACTGTACAGTACCACATTATGTATCTAGCACATACAGGATATATAGTTCTATACATAGTTCTCTCTCTCTCTCTCTCTCTCTCTCTAACTATATATAGTTCACACACCTATACACAGCTTAGCTATTCTGCCACTGTGTGAATACCTTGTTCATGTCAATGACGTGCTCCTGTACCTGATGTCTGTATATGTTGTGTTCTTGTGCCTCAGTGTGTCAGTGTGCAGCTTGTTTTAGCACAGAGTGTGTATTGTCTTGTGTGCAGTTGTGTGTGCCTCTCAGCTCAGTGTCTCTGTGCTGGGCCATGTGCATCAGATCACATCTGAATTTCACCCTCTGCTGAACCCTATGCATGGTGGAAAAATGATGGTGGCAACCTTGAGTAGAGTACTCTCTGTGTGTGTGTGTGTGTGTGTGTGTGTGTGTGTGTGTGTGTGTGTGTGTTGTTGGTGGAGTGATTGGTTTGATGAGAATTAAAGCAAGAGACTGCTGTGCACACACTTTTCTTCTCATGCGCATGCTGCTATTTCATTCATGTTTTTCTCTCAACTATGACATCATTCTAAAAGAGAGAGAGAGCGAGAGAGAGAGAGAGAGAGAGAGAGAGAGAGAGACTGGGCAGCAGTTGTCATGGAGACAGATAGGTGGTAAAGCTACTCAATCGAAAGCTTGTTCATTGCTTGTCAGTCTGTGTGTGTGTGTGTGTGTGTGTATGTGTCTTTACACTGTGATGGTGGTCTTCCCATGGCCCTGGTACTACAGTCATCATATTTAAATCCTACAATTAAATTAATTACAATATTTACAAATGGCTTTTAAAATGGATTTTGCACTGAATTGAAAAAAAAAACAATAAATAAAAAAATTATATATATATATATATGTCCATAGTAGGTGGACCGTAGACCACCACAGGACCAGCTATGACTATGGACTGATCTGGCACTCATTGTGGCAGTGATGAGGAAGAGCACAGTTTGTGCCAGTTTTCACACAATTTTGTAAAATCTTTAAATATGGCTGCAGTGTATAATGTAGTCTAGTATATAATACACATCATCATCAGAACTAGCCCTTGTGTGCAGAAGGTCAATGTCTGAGGGTAAATCTGTGTAACATTTTGCTCGTTTGTGAAGAAAACTTCACAAATAGAAGAAATCTGCTCCTTTTCAACTTGGAAACACAGAATAACAGAACATGTATAACAGAAGCTAATAATTTAGTAAGCTAATATCATGCTTTTCATGCAAACCAGTGACAATAGATATCAACATTTCAAGTAAATAGCGTGTAAAAAAACTTTTTTCCCTCAAGGTTAGCACTGAAACAGCATTAGTTGAAATGGTACAATGATTTAATGCAGGCAGTGTGTGAACTTTGATATTCTTTCTATGGTGATGTTTAACTATATTACCACACTCTAGTTCACCTGTTTAAATGGCAGGCAGTATTTTATTATATCTCAGATAAACTTGTTACTGGCTGTGTAATCCACAAGGCTCAGTACTCGGTCTGTCTTTGTTTTCTTTGTATATGTTACCACTGTGTAAGCTTACAGTTACTGGATCACAGTTATACAGACCTGTAGCACCAGATGATGTCACAACTCTTGATTAGCTTCTATCTTGTCTTTTCATTATTTACTGGATGAATGGCATTTTCAACTAAATAGAGGTGACAGAAATTGTAATTGGTAGAGAAGAAAAAAAAACATTATATAACAGCCTTATCATGTAAGAAACATAGCATGTTTAAGTCCCTATGTTTAGTTATAAAATGCCAAGAAGATAAGCCTCTTTGACTTTTATAAAATCCATCGCTCAGTTCCCAATACCACAACACCCAAACAACAAAAAGGAGCAGTAGGATTACTAAACATGTACTAGAGACAGAGATCACATTCTGCCCATTTTGCTTCACTTTACTATCTGCCTTTTCCTTTCCAAGTGACTATAAAACATTATCAGTGGTTTTTAAATTTCTTAATGGTACAGCATGCACCTTTTTACAACTGGGAATTTTGGATGAACTAGTCTACACTATGTTCCAGATCGGGTTTGGAGTTCGTCTATCCTAGATGCTAGCCTACTCCACTTTCTGTGTGTGTAAATTAAAAACTGCAGAAGCAGCCTTTTGTTTCTTCTTGTATCCCAAAGATCTGGAACACATTACCATTAACCATTTGTCAGCTCCATTGTACTATTAAAAAAAACAGCTAAAAGGTTCATTCAAAATTCAATGTTAGTATCTGCTTTGCTATTACAATCAAGTTTCTTTCACAAAAAAATTAGTAGTATTACTGACTTTTAATGGCATCTGTTTATACAGCTTGTCAATTATTTATAATCGTCACAATCGAGACATTTTGAAAGCTACCCACCTCTACTCATGATGTGTTCGGATGACACAACTTGCTTGAGTTTTTTGTGAGGACCCTGAATGCTACTCAGGTGGTGTGAGACCCCAGAGACAAAGAGACAATGATTTGATTATGTGAAGCTTCAGGTTTGTTATAAAATTCTAGTTTGCAGGTTGACAGATTTGCATGGAAGAGGGTTTGTTTGTGTCAGATATTTGGCTGGATGTTTTCAGCAATAGATAAGCCTACTTATCTTTCTGTGTGTGTGTTTGTGCGTGTGTGTGTGTGTGTGTGTGTGTGTGTGTGTGTGTTTGTGTGTGTGTGTGTGTGTGTGTGTGTGTCTTTGACCTTGAAAATCTTTGATTAATTTCCTAACAGTGTGTGTTAACTCATGAGTGTGTGTTTGAATGTGTATGATCCAGGCTTCTCATTGCTATGCATGCAGTGATGCATTGATATTTTGTTCTGTATATCTGCAGGCTGTGTGAGCACCGTGATGGTGTGCTGTTTCACACGGCACGGAGATTTGATAAAGCTGCTGAGTCACGCTGGCATTTTGCCCACTCTCCTTTCTGAAGATGATTTGTGATAGTGTGGCTAGGTGTATTGTTTTGCAGCTCAAGGTGGACATCAGCTGTAGTTCCTGGTGGCTCTTTGGTAGAAAACCTGTAAAGACTCCACAGCTGAAGGAGTGTGTGTGTGTGTGTGTGTGTGTGTGTGTGTGTGTGTGTAAGGCTGTATGTCACTCTTAGTTGGTTAGGAAGGCATGTGTGAGTGTGGAAAGAGAAACGTGGTCACAATGGAGCGGGGGGGAGCCCCAAACATGCAGAGCTCATGTATCCTGCCTTTCACTATGCCATAGTGGAGGAAGCAAACCAGACCCCCACCTCTCTCTCTCTCTCTCTCTCTCTCTCTCTCTCTCTCTCTCTCTCTCCGACACACAGTCTCTCTCTCTCTCTCTCTCCCTCTGCTGTTTGTCCTTTTTTCTCTAGGTAGTCTGACTCTTTTCTTAGTCTGTCTGTGTCTCTCCCTTCTCTAGACTCTTGGTTTCTAATTTATCCACCTTTCTTACCTCCATACTTCCTTCACTCATCTACTGTTTGCTCTCCTGCTCCATGTTCAACTAGCTGGAGCAATTTCATGGCGTTAGCTTGGTTTCCAGTCCCTTCCTCTCTGTCTCTCTCTGTCTCACTCTCTGCTTTTCTCTCAATTCCACTGAGAAAATTGTCATGGAAAAGCTAGACATCTTGAAGAACAGAGCAGGTAGGATGAACTCTTCTATTATTTGCCACTATATTCAGACCTTCAAACAGAAATTGTGAGGTAGTCTGGATTCCACTGAGTGTTATGAGGAGTGCTTATGGCACCAGACTGTGTGTGTAGGTCCACAATGAGCAGCAGAAGTGGTGGTTCATCTCAAATCTACAGCTGTAGAAATAAAAGTGGACGTTATTTATATATATGGGGTCTGTGTTTAGTCTGTGTTTTTTTTTTTTAACTCCCTTTAGGGATGTTCTTGACATGGTCCTTATTTATGTCTGTCATGTCTAAGACTATGCATGCATTTGTTGTTGGTGAATGTTATTCTTTAAAATAATAAATAGCCTGATAGAAATTCATTATGTCAGCCCATGCTACATTGATTTTCGAACAATTCTGGGACTTCAGGATTTTAATAATGTGCAATTACTGGACAGTTTTATAATTTTTTTTCCAAACTTATACTGAGTCATATGACATGTGAATGCTATAAACATGCTGGAGCCTCCAGGCAGTATTAGATTTCTGGGCATTGTGGGTGAATGTGGGATTAGCTCAAGCCACTGTAATGCTGGTTTATTTAAAACATGTAATTTTTGGTTGATAAATTATACAGTGTCACTTGATCGTTCTGTGTGTATGAGAGTGAGACTGTGAGCCTGAGAGCTAAGCTTCAGTCATAGAGCCTTGAGTCATGGAATCTTATCACATGTGCGTGAAAGTGACCTGAGGTTATGCAGCATCTTGACAGGCACACACACTCACACACTCACACACACACACACACACACACACACACACACACACACACACACACACACACACACACACACACACACACACACACACACACACACACACACACACACACACACAGATGGGCCCATTTCTTGCTCTGGTTTTCACTCTGTTCCCATTTCACTACTGGATTGCAGCACAGCAACGGCATCCACAAGCATAGTGTAATAACACAGAAAATACACAGACTCACACTCACACTTTGAAAAAACTGTCCCTGTGACCCCTCTCACACTCACAGCTATGTCTACACACATACTTTTTTGAGAACCCTGTTGGCTAATTATGGAGGTAAAAATGAATGGAAGAGAAAATTAAGCTTCATAGAATTTTTATGTAAATGAGTTTCTAAATGAAGCCTTCCATTTCTGGCAGCCTGACAGGCCTTATGACAGAGAGAGAGAGAGAGAGAGAGAGAGAGAGAGATGTATACTGCAGGGTTTCTCAGGGTTGAAACCTTAGTGTGTATTATGTGTTTGTTGTGTGTATTGGCTGTGACAGACTGTTCCAGTATCAGTGTCATGCCAATATTGGGTAAATAGATAAATAACCCAAAGAGACATATGTGTTGAATATGCAAGTGTGTGAATGTGTCTTTGAGGCTGCTGCCAAACCTGCATGTTTATCTCAGTCATCTTTTGATCCAACTGTTGATAGATTTGTATCTTTTGATTACAGGATGTCTTTTCAAGCTAATCCCACTCTCCTTTTTCCCCCATCTCTGGCCTTATTATTTAAAGAAACCAATAAGAAAGGTTAGCTGTTCACCAGAGGTTATATATAAACGCCTGATCTTTACACCTTTCACATGTTCTTAATTCTGGCCATTCAGTGATGTTCTTCCAAACCGAATCCTAAGCTCTTTTGCTATTGTACATGAGACATGATATCCATGCTGCTGTAGTACGGCTTACTGCCACTTGCATTTTGCGCTTATTTTAATCAGTGTGGATTTTTATACCATCAGCTCTGTAACTAGATACAATAAGTGTATTTCTTCCTGTATGTTTCTTTGCTGTTAGAGGAATGATAGTAGTTTCTAGTCATGAACGCTCCAAAACACAATATTTAATAGTCCTTATTTAATTGTTATTCAGTGGTAATTCATGCCTGGGAATTAGGGTTAGACATTAACTTGCTGATGCATTAACTTACTGATGGTGAAATGAATCTGCTTTAAATACTGAGGGTACTTTTGTACTATTGAAGGAACATCACAACTGGTTTCATAAGAGAAACTTCTTTATACCGTTGGCCTCATTATGCTGCTCTTAAAGCAGCAGGGTTTCCTCAAATTCTTCTGTCCACCATTCAGCATCTGTCTCTGCTGTCCTCCACTTCAGCGCCACTCATTCATCCACATCTAGCGTTTTCACAGGCATCATATACTGTAGCATGTATGGCATGACAGGAAGTTGATGTAGCGTTGTTTCCTCTGAAGGCTGTTGTACAATAGGCTGTGGAGGTTATTAGAGGGATTGGTCTCTGTTCCCACTGTGTGCGTTTATAGACTGTGCGGATGTTTGGATATGTATTTGCCCATTAAAAAGCATTTTTTGTACTTTGATGGAAATCTACAGTATATGTCGTAATACTTTACCTCCCAATATTGAATCTTTGAACTAATTTAACCTTGTAGTATTCGAGCTGTGATCTCTATCACTTGTGGTCTGTTCCTGGCTTATGCATGTAAGTGGAAGTGTGGTAGCAGGTTTAAATGAAATAAAGGTGTTCAATTTTAAATTTCAATTTTATTTGTATAGCGCTTTTAACAATGGACATTGTCTCATTGCAGCTTTACAGAACATAAGAAATATAGTACAAAAATTTATTATACAAATATTAATATTATACAAAAGATCATGAACAATATTAGATTTACATTTAAATGTGTTTGTATTTATCCCTAATGAGCAAGTCTGAGGTGTCTGAGGTGGCTGTGGCAAGGAAAAACTTCCTTAGATGGAAGAGAAAGAAACCTCATTCTCATTTGAGTGGCACTGGAGAATGTTATTATGAATAATGTCCTTTCTACAGTCATATACAATCTGACAATTGTGTATTGATAAGGAGGTTGTTGTCCTCAAAGGCCACATGGAGTTGGCATCTCCTCTTTAAATGTCTGAAATCTTCATGAAGCAGAATCCAGCTGGAGCTGGTAGATCTCTAGATGCCTCAGGATCTTCACAGGGTTGGCCTCTTCACACTGAAGGTCCAAAAAACGTATGTGCATTTGATCAGATGTACTTTCACACTTCTTCATATTCTTATTAATGTTGTTCTGGTCGTGTTAACATTCACATTGCTTATTTCTGTGCATGTGGCATGTATACATGCATGAGGACCTGCACCTTTCTGCCTGTTGCATACTGTTATGAGAATTTGTGCTGATTGATGTGATTCATCAACACAGCAAGAGCTCTATGAAAGTGTAGATTTTATACCATTTGGCTTACATAATTATTGCTTACATGACGGCGTGTACATTCTGTAACCACAGTTTTCTGCCCTTATTTGCTCACCACACAACATGCTGTCTGTTTTGTTTTTGTCCCTTTTTGACCTTCACTTTTCTTATATGGTTGATGCTGGTTGATTACCTTGTTAGTCACTGGATTTATAGCCCTCCTGGTTTCCCGGGGTGTTATGAAATATTGCATGTGTCTTTACCACCATGCCATAAAGTTCTAACAAAGTGTTTAATGCCTAGCCTAGTCCCCTAGGTGAAGAGAGCCCTTAAGGTGCCTGGGCAAATAAAATTAACATGTTCATGAGATGAGAAGTGAGCACCTAAAAATAGGTGGGTATGTCCCTGAGTCCGATTTTTTACTGATTCTGACACTGGCCTGTGAGTCTGTTTGGTATAATTAAATGCCAAAGCACATAAACAAGGTACTGTTACACATGATTATAATATATGCATCATGCTCACTTATCCCTGGGTTGCTGTAGAGGTGATGTGAGGGACAAACCCCTCGGTATAAACATCTTAGTATTAGTCACTGAGTGTGTGTTGACACAGCTATATAGAATACAAGTGTGGCATGTAGAGTGTTCATGTACAGACACACACACATTTATTTTGCCTTTATTTTTTGCCAGGAAAAGCACAACGAGATTAAAAATCTCTTTTGCAAGAGTGGCAAAGATAGGTAGCAGAACAGTTTTGTGCAGATTTAACAACTAACTGTCGTACGTACAAGCATACACACAAACATTATACAAATTGCAATGTGATAAAATGTATAATGAGAAATCAATATCAGTACATATCTGTATGCATCTGTTATAAGAATGCAAGGAAGTGTGAATAAGGCACACACACACACTACATATGAACCAAACCTTTGACTGTAGCAATTCTTTTGCAGGTCAGTTTAAATATATGGAATAAAATGAGAACCTGTCATATCAGAATCATATCAATGCTTCCCTGAGAGAACGTCATGAAGACTTAGTGTCAAAAGCAATTGCACCAAGAAAGGACACTTGTCACAACCAGGGAAGGAAGGAGACGGACCTGTACACAGGATAGCTTCAAAGGAATGGGGTTTAATAAATGATAAAGACAAAGACAGTAAATTGACAAATGACAATATAAATGCTGAGACCTAACCTTGACTAGACGTAACCAATGAATCACATTTATACGAAAGACAATGAAACACAATTAGGATCAGGTGTGGAGACAGGGAGGAGCAGACGAAGGCGGGGCAGACACGTGACAACAACAATAAAAACAACAGCACATGGCCGAAAGTCCTGGCTGATCCCTGACAACACTGAGTCCGACATTCTGAACTGTGAATGAATTACTAAAAATAACAATAATAAAAATGTTATCTTTTTTATTATCACGATGTTAAAAATGTATATTTTGTTTCTGTTTTTGCAGACTAGGTCCTAGTTTCCTTAAAATCATAATTAGCTTCAAGCCAGAAAAACAGTTTAATCTGAAAGGAAATGTTGCTGGGCAGATAGTCATTAGTTTTTAGTTTAGTTTTTTAGTTTCACCATTTTATAGAAATTCAGCAGTTCACAGCCAGGTCATTTTTAATGTTGCAATTATCACAATTAGTTTGTCTGCCTGTAGAAATGCATTCAACGCCATCCAATTAGAAAAGCTTAAAAGCACATATTCATCTAAACATATTTCCATTCTGTGTAGAAACATGTACAGAATGCACTGAAATACAGATTCATATAGCAGCGACACCCTAATATGGTGAGCAATAACACAGCCAGCACCATGAACACATAGGAAAAGGGAAATCACACGATTGTTCTCTGCATTTGTAGCATGGACTCTTTCTGCTTTCTTTGGCAGAATTAAACTTCCCCTCTTTCTGATCGTAGCCAACTCGTGCTCCAGTTCTGTTTGACTGCTCTGTGTTTAGAGACTGTACCCGATAGTGTACGTCTGTGACGGTGTTTACTTTAAGCTGCATTGTAAAATTTAGAAATGTTCTTCTTTTCTTTTGGTTGCTATGTGACCCTGATCTGCTATATATTGTCAAACGATAAATTTAGCTCGGAAGCTTAGAAAATGATTTTCACGAATGGCATCCTGATTTAAAATGAAGTGAATCATCATTTAATCCAATGAGCAAATTAAATGTCAGAATTATTCCATCCTAAATACTTTTCTGGGTCAGAAAACAAAGCTGCATTTTACCCTCTGATTCTTAAAAATGATAAGAATCAGTAGGAATCTTACAATAACAATTCTAGGAAATATTTGATCTGTTTACATTGGTACTAAAGAAAAGATAATATATAAGAAGGAGTGCATTAATATAAAACTACGGTTGGAATAACAGTCGACACTACAGTGTTAAAGGAAACGAATCAAGACCTTCTGACCAATCAGATTTGAGAATTCAACAGCGCCATAGTATAAATAGTCATGATCCACTATAATACTTAAGCCCACCACTGGCCAGCGAAACTTACAGTACAGCAGCCTTGTAACATTAGTTGTGTATTTTTTTGTAGATATCCTACCAGCCATTAAGTGGAAGAAAGCATCTCATCTCCTGTTAGAGAAAAAAAAAAGTCCCCTGTGTAGTGAACATGTTGGATATGTGTTAGTCTTTACTGATCTCACAGCAGCAACACTGGGCTTTCAACAGTGAGATGTCTCCCAGTGCTCCTGACTCATTCCCAAACAGTGGTGTAATCTGGGGAAAAGCTCTTAAAAAGCTCTTTTAACACCTAGCACTGCAAGGCACATGGGGAGTATTTAGTATATTTATTATATTTAATAAAACTGAGTATGCACACATGAACCCAGCAGGGTTGCCAGATTGGATGTCTTCAGTACAGTTCTCTGTAAATCGGTCATTGATAAATAACATCAACTAAATTTTTTCAACTAAAGGTAATTAAAAATAAGTATCTAACCCTACTTGTTTATTGAGACTAGACTAGTGTAGATTGTTTCTATGTTCAATGTGAAAATCTTGGCCTGTACAAGGCAGGATGGACGGATGGCTTTGGTGGTCAGAATGAATGTGAGAAGTGGAGAAGACCAGGGTGGATGCTGATTTACCCCTCAAAGGCCACTGCCTCAGTTTCCTCCCTGTACCTCCCAGGCACTTCCTCTCAGAGGGAACTGTGTATGTCATGTGTGTGTGCTTGCTTATCAGACATACTGACACACAGACACACTTTCTCTCATAGTCTGCGTTTCCTGTCACTCTGTGTCATGCAGGAGAATACACATGCAGGAAATTGCGGCAGGAGGGGTTGATGTGTTGCAGAGCAGGAAGCAAGGAAGCGTCAGTCCCTCTAGTCAGCACTGCTGGGAGTTGTGGACACTGCAGAGCATGCAAACACACCACAGCATCACTAACACTCAATATGCCATTTGTTTCTCCAAATATTACTGCCGGTATCCTGGTACAAGCTCTCTCACTCTCCCTCTCTCTCTCTCTCTCTCTCTCTCTCTCTCTCTCTCTCTCTCTGTGAGACTATAAATTAGTACAGCTTTTATAGGACCCAGCTACAGAACTCCCTTTCATGTGAGACTGTTGTAGGTAGAAATCTCTGTAGATCAGCAGCATCTGAAATAGTCATACTAGCTCTTCTGGCATTGAGATCAGATTTGTTTTTTTACCATTCTGCATGATTTCTAATCATCTCATTATAAGAAATATTAGATAACTTTGCCTGTATTCAAGACCTTTGCACTTGCTATGATAGTTTTGTAGCATGATCAGTGTTAGAAAATTCACAGTTTTCAAAATAGTCACTAAAAGTAGTGTTGTAACATAATGTATCACAGTATAAATAAATTCTGTCTTCGTTTCATTTAAACCTGGATTGAGACCAAGGATTTATAACAACGTCTTGGATCTGCTTCCATTTGCAAGTGTGTAAACGTGTTATCCCTTTAACTAACCAGGTGAATCAATTACCCTTATCTGCCTCTGTCATCTTGCTCAGGAGATTTACCTTTTTAACCCGATCTTAAAAACAATTAACCTTCAGTGATACAAAACCATGAGCGATGCACCCTTCAATGCCCTTTCTGTCTGTACTCAAGTCCTCAGGTCACTTTTCCTTCTGATCCTCCATATGTCTCCAGGACTACAACATGCAGAGGAACGGCATATCAGAGGAATATTTCAGTACTTCTCAAAGTCATCTACTACATCTTAACTCATCTACAGTGTATGTGTGAATACAATTCCAGGGCAGATATTTAATCTTGTCCAAAAATCTATCTGAAACACAACACTGTCTGTATCTGTTGATTAAGCTGTTAATGTGTATTTCTTAGAGGAATAATTTGTGCTTATTTATTTCTAATGTCAATCTTTCTACAGTGTTATTCAGATAAAGTAAAGTTGGATCCCGCTACATACAGTAAGAGCAGCTTTAGTAAGACATTCTTCTCACGCCTGTCAATTCTCATTACTGTTATTTTAAAAGTGTGTCTTTATTTTACATTTTTAACCGTAACAGTTTTATTCAAATTATGAACAGAATTTAGCATGTCCAAGTTTTAAATAAACAGCACATGTTCTTTTCTCGGAAACATTTTTTTTTCTGACAATCACATGTACACTACAGATGCAGTGGATTGGAGAATTCCTCTAATTCCCATTTAGACAGTTAAAGAAATTCTGAACAGATTTTTATGCTAATGTTATGCACATCTTCCTGTCCTCTTTAGTTGAATAGATAAAAACTCTCTATCATTGGTGCTGGTCTCTCTGCACCACGTAACAATCTCATCAGGTGCTGCATCTGCTTCGCTGACTGGAAAGGCTGCAATCTTACACATCAGTGGAAGAAGAAAGAGAGAAAGAGAGAATGAGAGAGGTGTCAGAAAACTGGGGCCCATAAAGAGAATCCGAATTGGGATTCTTGTCACTACAATTACTTTCTGGGAGTAATTGCTTTTGGCAGCTTTCGGCTTGTGATCACAGCACAAATACACACACACACACACACGCACACACACACTTTAATGCCTCCTCATGAACGTGTGTGAAATCGTCATTCAGCCGAATTCTCTCCAAGAGCTTGACAGACGGCGATTTAACCTTTCAAGCATATTTTTGCTCATACTGTGTGAGATCTTCACAAGTTTTTCTTCCAAGAGCTTGTTAATAAAACACTTACAGTTACAGTACAAAGTGAAAAGTTAGCTGGGGTAACGATGAAGGCCCGATGATGAACAATCCTGTCCTGAAACAACATAGTAAATAAGAGAAAGGGTATCATTGCAAGGGTGACTCAAGTCCCAGTTCTCTGTAGTCACATCACCTTTTTGTCCTGTGCACTGTGTGTATTCGCCTCTCATCAGGGAATACAGCTGCACATTCCAGTCCCCTGTGTGTCCCTGTGTGTTGTGCTGTGCTGCTCATAATGAGTTGACCATACAGTATGTGCTGTGGACTGAGATACAGATAAGACAAAGCTACAAAAAATATAAAGCAAGTGATGTAAAGGTTTGGTCTTTTTGACCAAACACAGACACACACATGCACACACACTCACACACCACACACACACACACACACACACACACACACACACACACATGCACACGCACATGCATGCATGCACACGCGCACACACACACACACACACACACACACACAAACACACACTTGATTGTTCCACAGGGTAGCTGTTTTACTCTGCCAGTCACTCCTCATGCTTGTTAAAGCCATTGTGCTTCAATGGCCACGAATCCAACGAACAAACAAACAAGAGATAAAAATGAATAAATGATTCAGCTTCTCTCTTTCTATCTTTTGTTGACAGCAGCCACCCACAAACTTCCGCTGTGCTTATGTAGCCTCAAAAAAAGTGCTGTGAATGTGTCTGTCTTCAGGTCCCTTTTTTTTTCCCTAGGAAAATTGATAAATATATAACAATGAAGATATGCACATTGTAGAGTTGATGACATTGGTATGATTTAAGCAGTTTCTCTTTCATGTGAATTTCTGAAGAGATAAATGTAACATTTCCTTATCCTTATCCTGGCTACACCACTGGGTTGAAGGATTGTTTGTGAAAGATGGCAGCTTATTTTCTTCTTGTTTTTTTGGGCTGTAGAGTTAGTGGATTTGGCCCAAGCCCTTTTGAATGCCCTCTCCTTCACAGCGATTAGAGTCACACTGAGAAGAACTTTACTTTAGCCACTGGGCCGCACTGGGCCTTACTTAGTGTCCTGGAGCTCTGACTCTGTTCATGCTAATGAGACTAAATATATTTAGCTAATTGATCATAGTGTGTATGTCACTGTGCATGTGGGGGGTCATATGCCATAAGAAGGACTTGATCTCCTTAGACCTTAGATTAGATTTGTGTACATGGTGTGTATTATTTTGGCAGTTGTTTTTTTGCTTAGCAATTTAACCGAAGACTAAATCTAAAAACATAATATGCAGATATAACAGTAAATATATGGTATCTATATAAGTACTACAATACTATTATCAATGTTTATTTAATTTTATCAATTTTATTTTTTGCTTTCTCTCTCAATTCTCTCTCTCATGGAGCCTTGAGTCATGGAATATTATCACAAGTGTATGAAAGTGACCTGAGGTTATGCAGCATATTGACAAGCACACACACACACACACACACACACACACACACACACACACACACACACACACACACACACACACACAATTTCTCCCATTTCACCACTGGATTCCAGCACAGCAACGGCATCCACAAGCATAGTGTAATAACACTGAAAATACACAGACACTCTCTCTCTCTCTCTCTCTCTCTCTCTCTCTCTCTCTCTCTCTCTCAACCACGGTCCATTGAATTATTAAGAGCCTTCAAAATTGTCCAAAATAAGTTACTTCTGAAAAATTACAAGTAAAGAAAAGCATCACTCAGTACTTTTGTTATTCACCTCGTCTCTGCTCCTTCTTTCTCATTTCTGGTCATATAAAATCCAGAAATTCCTTTTAACTCTTTCTGTACAGTACTCACTGTTTTGGTAATTTATTCATTTCTTTTGTTTTAATTATTTATGCTTAGCCTGTCAACGACAAATACAGATCTGTCTCCATCACAATGCCAGATAAAGATGTGTGCAGTTTAAAAGTTAGAAAATGTAAACATACACACATGTAAATGTTTAGTCAGTGATTTTGGGAGTAGATCAAAATTTAAGTTTAAATATCAAACAATTTCAGTGTTTCCTACAGCAATGAGTTTTAATCCCAGCTCAACAGCCTGCAGAGAAAATGAATGTCTTGACTGTTAAAAACATATGAAGGTGACCACCTTCAAAAAGCTGAGGAGCAAGCATACTTTACTGCAATGACCCTGGGTCTGTTTCTACCATCACGCTGTCTGTCTGGGAGCCGAGGTGAAGTCACTGTGGCTGAAAAGAGTATTCAGTTTGAACAAAAACTCAATTCAAATCAAAGCTCTTAATTCACATGTTTATTCCATTTATATAGTTTAAATGCTGGAAAAAAAAATCTAGATCCCAAAACCCTTTCATTCCAAACTAGATGATGCAGATATTCCAAAGATTTCCTGATACTCTCAGTATTTCTGGTCTCATTAACAGTGAGTTTTTCATCAGTGGGTCTTAGAGGATTCTTTTATGCCATTAATTTGCATTCAGGTATTATATCAGTTAGATAAACTGCGCTGTGCATATGACCTTGCCTCTTAACATCATTACTGTTCCACAACCCACCCTTCCTTTCAACCCTTCTAGTACCCCATCTGTCTCTACTCACAGCTCGATTTTTTTAACTCCTCTTTTGGGTGTCTTATCAGGCAGTGTTACATAATGAGAGGAATCATGTAGAAATTCCTTTTTGGAGAAGACGTGCTGAACATGTAATTAACTATACACAGCTTACCTCCTGGGGAATAAGTTTCCCTCACTCCGTTTCTTTTTCTCTTTCATTACTGTCTCATACTACAGGAATCATACTTTAGTGTGCTGATATAATATAAGATGCATTGCATAACCAACCATCACTTTAACCAGTCAACCTTAACACCAAACTGTGCGCACTATAGAACACTGTTAATCCCAGAGTGGTGAAATTTCATTTGTTTGTGTGTGCATTTAACAAAGAACATTGTCTCAGAAATCTAAAAATTCTAAATAAAAATGACAAAGTTTGGTAAAATAAAAAAAAAACATTAAACCATATTCACAGCTGAAATTTTACATGTAGAGATAGTTATGATGTTGTTTTATTCTTCGCTGATAATAGCATCAGGATTTGAGTGACGGGTGGCATGGTGGCGTTCCTAAGTTCAGGTTATTGCCGTTCTGGAATGTTTGTTCCAATATCTTTGTGCGTTTCTGCTGGGTTCTTCGGGTTCCCACCTACCAACAACATGCTGGTAGATGGATTCATAAATCTAAATTAAGTGTGATTGTGATTGTGTGATGTGCAGCGAACTGGCATAGGAGCAGTTGCTGAGGACGAATGAAGGTTGCTGAGGATGAATGAACGAATATGATGATAAATTCGAGTGACCAAAACCCAAAAGAAAGCAGAAACCTCTCGTTTTAAAGATTCAACACATATTTAGATATCACATACAATTTAAAGGTTTCAGGAAACTGAGCAAGGGAAAGAGGTTTAATGCTGACCCAGACGTGACTCCGTCATGTTCCCACAGAAAATTGGGAAAGTCATAATGTAGGTTAACAACCTGGCTGAGATAAAGGGTTAAGCTCTTGCTCAGTGGCCTGCCCGTCCCTCCAACTGTTCTGGGATTTCAACTGACAACCTTCCAGTTATAATTACTGAACCTTAACCTCTGATCTACTATTGTAATGAATACAGATATAATGAATTGCATGTACAGTTCTTTGCCATTTTAAACAGTGGTTCTGCAGATGTAAATAAATGACAAATGGACTGTTATTGTTATTACAACAATGCGCCCAGCTGTAGCGGCTTTTCCTGTATCTAGGCACAAACGCCACAATACCTCACCCTTGCTTCCTGATATTACCTATGCAAATATCATCAACTATTATTTGTGTGTGTCTCTCTCTCTCTCTCTCTCTCTCTCTCTCTCTCTCTCTCGCTATCCCTCCCTCTCTCTGATCTCTCCCTTATTCACTCCCTCTCTCTCTCTCTCTCTCTCTCTCTCTCTCTCTCTCTCTCTCTCTCTCTGCCAGCCACCACCAACTTGGACTCGGAGAGCAAGCGAACGGCCCACTTCCAATCGTCATGGCAACAGCATGTGAATGTGTTTGGCTCGTGGAGTAGGCCGGAGTGTGTGCAGGAGCTGCACCAAGAGGCTCAGCTCAACCTCCAGAGCCTGCTGCAAGGTAGGAACCTCCATCCGCAGGGCGTGTGTCTAAGTTATGTGCATCTGTGTGTTTCGTGTGCTGGTTTAAGGGAGGGATTCAGGAGGAGCTGGTTTTGATGGTCAGTGACTTATGTTCAGATTACTGAGACGCTAAATGTTACTTAATGTTCAGTGAATATTGTCATTTGAAGTGTGTGTGGCTGTGTCTTCTGTGCCTGTGTGTTTAATTCTATTCCAAATGACTATGTGTGTGTGAGCAATACAGTGTTTGTATTGCTCCATGTTATCGATGCGTCGTCTTTATGTCCTGCCCATGTCTACCATTTTTTCTCCTTTTCCTTCTATAGGATTCATACATCTGTATCTACAGTTGCCTTCTGTCTTTTCGTTTCATTCTTATAATTGACTGAATTGAATATATAGATGAAGATGCTTCCTGGCGCTTCTCAGAGTGTGTATGTGTTTGTATGCAGCTTGCATTTCCTTCTCAGGGTCTCTCCTTCCTCTGCTCTCTGTCAGTTTTGCTCCTCACATATTAATGGATTGATGGTTAAGGATGAGCAGATGCTCATGCTTTGTAAGCTTGTGTATTGTGTGTCTGTTGTGTGTGTTTGTGTGTGTGTATGTGTGTGTGTGTGTGTGTGCGGTACAGTACTTACTGAACACTGTGTTACACTGAAAGCACAGATTCTGTTTAAACAGTGTAGAGTGGGTGGTCAGTGTGTGTGTGTGTGTGTCTCATATTTTTATATCTAGACACATATGGTATAAAAGCTCTATCTTTAACTGTTGGTGAGTCATTAATGATTACAGTTTTCTATGAATGACAGTTTAAGGGATGTTTGATGTCTAGTGTGCTTCTTCAGTTCCAGAGTATTAGAACATCACTGCATGACACATCAGTGCATGAATTAAGATGTTTTGTATATTCAATAGACAACTACCCAAAAGTAGTCTAATAAAATCTTTAAAAAAAATTTTAGACATTAAAATCCGATATACATTTGCAGTTCATGTTAATATCACATATTATATCACATATCAGTGTAAGAACAAAAAGTAAATAGTGAAATATTGAGAAAAGAAATTCATATAATTGAGAAGTCCTAAAAATACATAAGGCACGTCTTTAGTTGTGACTCAGTGGTTGTACTATTCCATTAGGAGTAGTGACAGTTCATTTGAGGAGTTAAAAATACATGAAAAGGATGTTGCTAAGGTTTTTTTAATCTTAGCAACTAATTCTGTCTCTCGAAATTGATGTCATTCGAAATTATCGTGCATGTTCCTTCAGTTCTGTCCTCTTCCAGCTACCTTCCAGTGAGCAGCTAAATAATAGTGATGGAAAGGTTTGTCTATGTTTGCTTTTGTTTGAATGAAAAGTGAATGCACTTACTGTAGCTCCCTGATGAACCTGAACTGACAAGAGATCAAAGCCTCTTTGAACTTAGTGTTTAAGCGCCTGTTTGTCAGATGTGGCCACAAAGATGCTCTCAAGCTCTTAACATGATGTTTGTGCTGATTCTACATCCAAATCTTTGACATTTAAATGATTTACAGTTGTTTGACTTGCTATTGGTTAAAATGAGCAAGGACTAAAAATAAACAGTAGACATTACTACAATAGAAATTTAGAACATTTAGAATAAATTGGGCATGCTTGTGCCCAGTATCGCTCAAGTCTTTTGAGCCTGAGAGTAATTCAGAAAATTCAAAACCTTTTAATAATTTATGATCATTTTAAGTAATAATAATTTGGGTAATAAAAGCAAACTCACAAATTTAGCCATTACATGACAGGAATGCTGTTATAGGAAAATAATCAATGATGGGATGTGTGATGTGGCTTGATGTGAAATTGACCCAAGGTTCATTATTTTCTAGTAACAGCATGTCCCAAAGTTATTCATTCCTCTTAAATCACAGCAATTTTGTAACAGTTCAATATAAACTTATTATTAAACAGCTATAAACAGTTATTTCTTCAACGGCCTGACCAAACAAAAAACATTGCTTGTTCTGTTTCCCACTTCTGCCTATTACTAAGTATTGACATCTTTACAGAGAAATTTACATAACCATATTTGTACATTTTTGACTTTGTCTTTCAGAACCATTTGAAACTGTATATTATTAATCTTAGATTATGGGGCGCATCTGTTATACAAGTCACTGTTTAAGTTGTTGATTTGGCATGTGGCCTGGAAGAGTCTGCTGTTAGAAAAAAAAATTAGTCAACCCTTTTTGACCAATCAGATTCAAGAATTCAGGAGCCGTGTGTATGTTACGGTTCTCTTAAAATAATCTAAGAGAAGAAATGTGATATTACATGAAGTGGCAACTTGCAAAGATGGATATTTGGAAACTGTCAGTAGTTTTGAATTTCTGTTTTATAAATGAAACAGTGAATTATGTCTCCAGACTACATTTTGTCTGACAGGTCATTGTTACTATAGTGATTAATCTGCTAATTAAGAATTATGTTAAGTGTATTCAATCTGGTTGAATGAAAATAACATTAAATACCGTTCTCTAATTAATTCACACATAGCCTGGAACTCTTTTCTAACAAACTGGAGTTCTCTTAATGTTCAGATTGGTTGTATATCCAGCCCGAAGACGTTATAACATTGTACCCTCTGCATACTGTAAGTTGTTAAGGATACCTTTTGCTGTACTGTGATTTAGGAATACTGCGTAGTTAGTTTTAAATTTTTACATATTACTTTTTTTCTAAAGTGGCACAATCATGTACTCTTTTACCTGGCAGCAAGCTCTTACAAGGTGTTTTCTCGGTTGTGAGGATAAGAGGTTTGCCTAGTTGAAAAAGCAATGCAAGACAAGATTGAAGTTTTTACAGTTTTCACTGCTCAGCAACAGTAAATATGTAATTCAGCAACACACATGAAGTGGAAATACTGAGTGTTTGGGTTATGAATCAAGCTAAATGCTCTCTCTACACTGCACATTATCCAAGTGTTATACAGTATCTGTTGTTTACTAGCTATCTTGTCATGGTTAGTTAAACTGTAGCTAAATCTAAATTAAAATCACCCACTAATTAAATTAGCATGAGTCTCCCACACACATACACACACTGACAGATTAGCTCGTCAGATGATGGAACCTTTGTATGCATTTTATTTTCATGTTTTAGACTAATATTACATTTCATTCATGGGTTTATCATCTTGACCAGCAATGTATCAGCCAATCACAGTCAAACATGACATTGTCTGTAATAGTGGGATCAACTCCTTGTAATAAATGTTCTTAACGGTTTAGTGAATAAAGCCTTATTTAGGAACTTCAGGTGTTTTCATTGGAACGTTTATTGGTAGGGTTGTTTAAAATATGGTTTTTATTGTCTAGAAAAGATTTTAACAGCTTCCTTATGCTCATTTTTTGTCCACTGCTTTCAGTAAATAATAAACATTTTCATATATCATCAGTGAAGTATGATGATAAATTAAGAGACCGAATCAGTTCCTATTAGTGACTGGCATTATGAGAAAATGCTTACATAGATTATTTAGTTTCATTTCATTTCATCATTTTAGGAAAAATTTTTCCTTTCCATCCAAGTCACTTCATTTTCTTGCATAACACTGATCAACTGTGAATGTTTTATCCTGAATAGTGACTGGAGAAAAAAAAAAATCAAAACAAAACAGGCCCAACGAAATGGCCATAGACAAGAAAAGAGGCATTGTTTCTCTCTTCTGCTCCCATGCCTTCTGTGGATCCACAAGAAAAGGACTGACCCATATTTAATAAATGGCTGCTTTCCGGGGTGCATCTTGTTAGGCGAGTTGCTTTGAGGTTATTCGTGGCTGCTGTGGCTTTCAGCATGCATGAGTGGCTGGCTGCATTTCTGCACTAGTCGTCTGATTGGCTGAGAGGAACAGAGACATTTGTGTCCTAGCAGCGTTCAGCGGCTGAGTGGCCGAAGTCAGGTCAGCCTTGGAGGGGTGGGTGTGTCCACATTATCTTTACATACACACATGGAAAGACACACAGGTGCACAGATGAAGACACACAGTTCAGTGTCTTCTCTGTTAGATTCTCTTTCCCATCTCCTTTTGAAGTGGCATGCAAGGTCTTCAAAGCTAAATCCTCGCTTTCACAAAGTGGCCTGTATGAATTGGTGAGTTGCTGCTGTTCGGACCATGTGTTTAGATTGTGAACATGTATCAGTAGGTTTACCAGTTTGTGTCAGTTTTATTATTTGTCTTAACTATTGTGAAAAAAGTTTAGAGTGATTAGGGTGTTTGGTGTCTATTTGAGATGGAATGTAAAGCGGTTGCTGGTGCAGACTTGGTCTTGTTAGGCAGCTGTTTGTGCAGTTGTAAAATCTTAGGTCTCATGCACATGGACACTTATTAATACCACTCCTGCTGTAACAGTGTTTTGGAGGGATCTTGTCTTCTTTATGACAGAAACAACATTTTAGGCATTTGTAAAATGTTAGGCCTTTATTATAGTGATCAGCAGCAATCAAGGAAATCAGTGATGTACTTTTTAAAAACCATGTGTAAGTCATATCAGCTTTCCTCTGCACCTCTGGTATTCCTTATCCCCTGTTTGAATGCATGCAGCAACAAGCTGATCAAGTCCTGAAGGTGGCTGAGCCTACAGCTCCAGAACTGTGAACTGAGATCCTGAGATAAAAGCTACACCCTCCAGGAAGACTAATCTTGTTATAGAAATGAATAGCTCTGTTAATACTTTTTATAAATGTTTTTAGCTTTGGAACATGGCCAGCTGTATGCAGCACACTATGGGAAATGTGGTTGGAAGATACTTTTTGTCTTTGTAGTGGTGTAGCACATGCATGTTTGCAGCCCTAGCTGTGTGTGTGTGTGTGTGTGTGTGTGTGTGTGTGTGTGTGTGTGTGTGTGTGTGTGTGTGTGTGTGTGTGTGTGTGTGTGTGTCCGGGGGCTTTTGTTGACTCAAAAGGTATTCCATTGTCTCAAAGTACCCATCATTGCTAGGCAACCTAACTCTGAGATTGTGGCATCCCTTTTCTGCTTTAAGGGATCAAGTTCACTGCCCTAACACACACACACAGATACACACACACACACACACACACACACACACACACAGAGAGAGAGAGAGAGAGAGAGAGAGAGAGAGAGAGAGAGGTTTAGGAGAAAAAGAGTGGGAGGAAGGGGAAGTTAGATTTAAGTGTTTGTGTGTGTGCTGTGGCCGGGGGTAGTGACTGTTTTAGGGGATTCAAATAATCACAGGGATAATGGGAATTTTAGCTAAAATATTAACAAGTTTCTTATTTTATTTATTTATTTATTTATTTATTTATTTATTTATTTATCAGGATGGGCTTAAAAGGGAGAAAAATATACAGAAGCCTAACTGCTGCTTCATAAAGGAAGAGTGTGCATGTGCTAAGGCTAATGCTAGTCTGTTTGTGTGCAGACTTTGAGGAGCAGCTGTATGATAACAGGGTAACTGGGCAGACATTCCGGCACCCTTCCTCTCAGAGCTCAGAGGACACCTCTACTACGCTCAGCCGCTCGCCTTCATCAATCAACAAGAAAACAGAATTTGTCTTCCTGGTAATTATCTGCTTGTATAATTTGTGGGAAAGTTAACAGTAAACATGGCTAGTTTTTTTATCCATGTCTCATTTCTCTATTCCAAACATGGATGTTGAGTGAGAGGTTTCTCCAAATTCAGGCATGATTATGTGATACCCCTTTTGTCTATGAGTTTTCTTTTGAGCTTGAACAATCAAGTGTAATCATTAATAAGAAAAAGTCATATTAAGAAAGCCTTTTAAAGTCTTATTAAGAGTTCCTTGGTACATGTGTTTATATCCCTTGATGATCACTTAAAAGGTTACAAAGAATAAATCAAGAAGGTTTCCTGTAATGTCTCCTAAACAGAGGGTCCCCTCTTCAGTGAGGGTGATTAAAAAGTAAGGCACACTTAATTTCATGAAAGTGCTTGGAAGTAATGAGCTGTTACTTCCTTCATGAGTAATCAAATTCAGCTAATGCATGTTTATGTCTTTCTTCCTAGCCTGCGAATAAACAGGTGTGTGAGGATGAGACAACATCATTAGGGATCCGGGCTCAGGACCCGGGTGCTTGTGGCTTAGACCGCTCTCTCCTGGGCTGGAATTCTTCAGTAGGGCCCCCAGTTGCTGAAAAACCTCGCTGGCACCTGAGTCGACACTCTTCTGCACACCTCGTCCCTATCAATGTCACAGGTAACAAACACTTAACATATCCTGCAATCCAATTTATTTTAACATCTGAGTCACAGTTTGCTTTTGTTTATTAGCAATAGGTAATAGCTATTTGAATTTTCCATTAATAAAATCTGATTATCAGTTGGTCTTTGCTCCTTAGATAAATGAAAGGAGACATAAAAACATTGAACATTTTAAAGTATTTCTAGGCTCTTAGCTTGCTTTTGTAGTTACATTGATATCATAACTGAGGTTCAGCCTGGGTCAGGCATTTTAGGATTTCCTACATGACATCATTTTCCTCATATTGTTTCCTTGCCACATTTCCTACTTGTATTTGCATGTTCAACCTTAAATTGCCCAGCCTGAGTGATATAAATTGTTCCACATACCAAATCATCCCCTCATTTCCACTCATGGGTGCTGTGACATTTTTTATCCATGAGTACCTCCCACGTCTCTCAAGCTGTCACCCTGTTTTAGTCAAATACTGGCTTTTCATTCAGTATAACACAAGCTCTCCGGTCTCTGGGTTTTCCTTTCCCTCAGTTCTACTCTGTCTCTCTTTCACTCCTCTTCCCCTCTATTCCTCTTCTCTTTTTGTACCCTTTTTGAGCTGTCAATTTCTATTCTCTGGACTTTGAGTAGAGTAGGCTAGGTCTGTAAACTCTGGTAATGCCTTGTTCAGGCAGCCTGGGGTCTAATTCGCAAAGAGGTGCCATTCCAATCCCCATCCGCCTAAGAAAATGAACAGGTAGCTGTTGCCATGGCAACGCCCAGCTCTTCCCTCTTAGCTTGGTGAGGAATGGAAAGCTGCTCAGAGTGGAAAAAAGGGATGGAGACAGTGACAGAGAGGGTGTTTGAGTGTAAAAGAGAAGGTGGGGGAGCCCCCCTCCTTTTTTTTTTTATTTTCATGAATGGTGCAAACACACTTGTTAGGAGAGTATGCAGCTTCATTGGACATTTTGTGAGAGAAAAGACAGAGTGGATTTGTGCAATGTAGCTATGGTGGATCAGTGGTTAAGGCTTGGGCTATTAACTGGAAGCTGGTGGGTTCAAGTGCCAGCCCCACTAAGCTGCTGCTGTTGTGTGCTTGATAAAAAAACCTTATCCTTTAACTGTGCAGTTGAATCTGTCACAGTTGTAGGTTGAATGGATAAAAACATCAGAGAGATGAGTAAATGCAAGTTCAATCACCGGTAATATTCATCAATATATACATAGCAATATTATTTTCCTACAGCATGAATCATGGGAAGCAAACGAATCTTGTCACATTAGGTTTTTTTTGCAATATAGTCATAATGCACTACTGGTAACTCTGCAGTAGTAAAAGTTATCAGAGAATTGAATGTTTTGGAATGTACAGGAGTTGAAAAAGATCTTTTTGAGTAGGGCAGGTGAAGGTTTAAAAAGTAGTTGTACATTGTTCTTTTGATTTGTTTTACCAGTCCATGAATATCAGAACCATTCACTGTGAACAGTCTACATGTCTAGTGTCTTATTCCATTTTCTAAATATCAACTAGGCACCACCGAGTCACAAGTAATTCTTCATCTCACGCTGACCATTCTGCTTTCTGGATATAATACTTAATGTTGTGACCTAACCAATTAAATCTGTTGCATAACACCAGATATTTTTTTAGAAGGTACATGTCTAGAATATATCAGTTTTGTAAAATAAACAAAAACTTTTCGTTTTTAGATTCAGCATAGTATTTGTCTAAAATCTTCTAAAAGGATTAAACACTAATCTGTTGGGTCAAGTACTCATTTATATTTAAAGGCATAATGTGTCTCAGAAACAAACTATTCGATCATATATATATTTTACACACACATTTTGACCAAGGTCTGTCACTCAGATTGAGAAGTGGTATCTCATGTCTTGCCTCAGGCCAGAGCTTTGATAAGCACGCCAGCGAACTCCAGGCCCCTTTTAGAACTGAAAAGGCGGTTAACCCAAAGACCATCCGCCGCCCAAGGAGTGTGATCGCAGGCCCTGATGTCACGCTACACTGCCAAGGTGACCAGTAGGAAGTTAGAAAGTTCTGATAGGGATTGAGAGCAAGAGGAATGTCAGGGCAATGGGCCACAATGTGTGCTACTTTCTTGCTAATATGTATACCTTTTTGGCCTCAGTGGAAGAATGTTTAGGCTTTCACATATTATTCAGTTTAAAAAAATTGCATGCTTCTAGAATTATGATAAATATGTTTGTGCTCTTGATTTCTAAGTTCAGCCTGTTTATATCTTTCCCCTTAGGTGATGGCAAGATTCTTGCTGTTGATCTGATACAAGGTGCCTGTTCTCCTGACTCTTCCCAGCCAAGATCTCTGGAACCCACCACAGAGAATACAGGCGAGCAGCACATACCCTTACGGAAAACTCAAAGTGACAGAGAGCACAGTGTACCCCCATCCCCTAAAGCTCCATCAGGCATGATGGACCATGCCACTCTTATGTGCCCCAGCTCTTCCTGGAATGGCCCAAAGGGTTCCACCTTCTCTCCCTCCTGGAATGACTCCTACAACTATGCCCTGACCCCAAACCCTGTTGCCAAGCAGCCTTTGTCCAAATCTGGAACATTAGACTCTGGTGGGGGTGGCCTCATGTGCCCTTCCCAAACCAGCTCTGCCATGTCTGTGAGCTCTGTATCACACTCTAGCTCCTTCACTTTCATCTCAGGCCATAGAACAAATATAGTCACACATGAAAATGCAATTAAAGGAAAAAGAAACGAGACTGAGGGTGCAGCATCCAGTCCAGCTTCCGGTAATGGCCTCAACAAATGTGAGCGAGAGAAGAGATCATCGCGAGCCAATGCTTTCAAATTCCGTGAACGCTCCCTTTCAACACCAACAGACTCTGGATCTCTCTGCTCAGCAGACAATACGTGCTGTCCAGGAGAGACAGTGCCTGTAGTCAGAGAAGGTGAGAGCTATGCCTTGCTGTACCCTAGCAACAGCTCTGAAGACAACACCAGCACTGACAATGTGTCTGTAGCAACAAGCTCTGACTACTTCCCAGTGGGTAGACTGAGGTCACGTTCACGTAGCATCTCACTAAAGAAGCCCAAAAAGAAGCCACCACCGCCAGTACGCAGTGTGTCCCTAGTAAAGAACTTGTCAGCCATTGGTGGGATGGGCCCACACCATAGTGAAGGATTTATCAGAGAAGGTAGGCCTAAGAGCCTTTTTATACCACGAGATCATAATTTCCAGGATTCATTCCGGCCTGAGTTTCTTATGGCATCTAAATCAGATGAGGAAGCACACAGCAGTTTGGAGACAGCCTCTGATACATCTCAGCCCCCTGAAAAAGAATCAGACCTAGCCTTCCCTTCTCATTGGCAGCTTAGTGAGTGGAAGTCCAATAATGACCCTTATCGTTCATTATCAGGCTCAAGCACTGCTACAGGTACGACAGTAATTGAATGCATAAAAGTTCGTGGAAGCTCAGAATCCCTGAATTCACCACCAAACTCTCGTGCTACTTCCCCTTCTCCACTTTCCATTGAAGCAGAGACTAAGATCTCTCCATTCAAGCCTCCATGTCTCATGTCCCCTTCAAGTGGATACTCTAGTCAGTCTGAGACACCAACCCCAACTATTACAAACTCTGCCGTCATTGGACTCACACCAACAACAGGGTGCAAGATGCGCCCAAAGATCCCAGAGAGGAAGTCCTCACTTCCAGCCCCTTCACCAAAAGACAAATCTCAGGCTCGTCTCTCTTTTGAGTTACCTGTAAATTCCCAAATAGACTTGTCTTCTGTCAAGCTGAAAACTAAAGCTAGCCGGAGGCACTCAGACACGTCTACCACCAGCAAACCAGGCAAAACGAGTCAGTCTGCACAGCCCATGGTTACCACAACAGATCTGAGAAACATCAGACTCCGTTCAGTAAGCCGCTCAGAACTTGAAGATAGTCCTGATGGCTCGTCTGACATCATAGAGGAGGAACAAGGACGAGATATTAGCCCACCTACCACCCCATGCAGCTCGAAGCCACCCAAGCCACCAGTTGCGGTAAAGCCACCACTCCCCAAACGACCAATGAACTTGATGCTGAAGTCGCCATCATCATCACCCCATGCTCAGGAATCACCGCCAGCCTCCCCAATAGACCGACCAATGCCTCTAGCCAACATCTATATGGTGGTCAGGAAGCCTAAACCTAAGAGGCCATCCCAAACATCAGTTACACCTCAAGAGCATGCGCCAAGACATCCACTCCCCCTACCTGAGCTTGACCTAGAACATGGGATACCAATTGAAGAGGATCTTTCCTTTCCTAGCAGTCCAGAGAAAGAGGATACAAGCAAGACCTTTTGTAGTCAAAGTCCAATTTCCTGCATAGCTGAATTGGACAAGAAGAAATCTAAAGTACCACCACCAGTACCCAAAAAGCCAAATGTTCTTCTCTTGCCTTCTCCTACTGTCCAGACACCGAGCAGTGCTACTACAGAAAAGCAAAGCCTTCTATATGAAAGTGGTTCTCAGTCACCTCTAGGCCCACCTCCATCTGAAGCTGATGAGGCTTCTTATAACAATGATGACCAAGAAATATCTTCTAACAAAGAGGTTCCAGGAACTTGTGAGAATGAGGCACAGCATGAAAATCAAGGTAAACTGGAGGACCTTGGAAATGAAGAAAATGATACACCAGATGGAACCCCTAAGGATATTGTATCTATTCATGATGTGGACATAAAGGCATTCACTGCAGAAATAATGACAGGTATGTCATCTTTTTAAAACATATATTGTGATCCAGGTATTAATACATATTAATATAATGCATATTATATAATGCTAGTTATCTACAGTTTTTTAATTGATCAAACTCATGTGTTTTAATATGCATACACTAGGTTACCCAAGTAAATTAGTCTATTAAAAATGTGTTTACAGAAGCTTCACTGGAGGAAAACAGCTCTGTCACAGATAAGCAAGAACTGCACATCACTGAAGAAACAGATGATGATGTGCCTGTGCACACACCTACGACTCATAGGACTGAAGACCTTTTCACTATCATACACAGGTCTTTCATAGACTGGTTAATTATTTTTAATTAACTTCATTGACCAACTGCAAAACTGCAATGCTGTGTTATTTCAACAAACAGTTCTTTACATGTTTCTTTATATAATCACATTATAACAATGGATTTTTCTTATTCGCAGATCTAAGCGGAAAGTCCTTGGCCGTAAGGAGCCAGCATTTGGTAGTCGCCAGAGCCTTGTGTCACCTGTGAAAAGCAGCAGCAGTGACATTCGAACACTGACACTGGGCAGCACTCCAAGATCAACCTCGCGGAATGAGAACTTCATGGCTCTTCTACAGAAGAAAGGCAGCAAAACAAGCAGTGGAACACGGGTCTCTGCCATGGAACTGCTGAAGAGCACAAACCCTTTGGCTCGGCGTGTCACTGAGTTTTCTCAATCAGATCTGGATGCTGCTGGAACTGACCCATCTAAAATGGTTCTACCAGACCAGTGATTCCACATGCAGAGAGCCACATGTAATGGCTGATTTTCAGTTAGTGCTCCACTGCACATCTATATGGTTTTACTTCCCAGGATCATGCACCATGCAGTCTCAAGTGAGGTTGTTTTATACCATGGGTCTTACCTTTTTGTCATGTTGCTGTGGAGTACTGTCCATATCAAAGAAAAGGAACCCAGTGTTGATGTGAGGTTCTAAAGTAGTTGGGTCAGCATTGCATTTTACCACTGAGAATGTGTTATATTAACTCCTCTGTGGAAATATACAATTGGTACAAAGGATCACCAACCTTTGTATGTTGTCAAATTTGCCAGTGCCCACCTTTAAATGCAGAATTATTGCAAGTGTAGGCAGGCCAAAACAAATGTGTACACACTACAAGCATGATATCCTATACACAAAGAGAAACATTCCATATAGAAAATGTAAATCAAGTTCCCTTAAAAAGCACTTTCTATTACAAAAGTAGTTTACAGATAAACTATTTGTTGTTTTTGTTTGTTTATATATATATATATATATATATATATATATATATATATATATATATATATATATATATATATATATATAAGGCCTTATTTAGCCTCCTTTTTATTTAACCCAGAATAAAACTAAATATACAATATTTAAGTGTACATTTAGAATTTTTATGCCTTTCCTTTAAACTGCCTATTTTCGGCATGTTTACAACAAACGGACTAAAGTCACAAAATGGACAACCTCCATGCAATATTCTTAATCTGAATCTAAATTATAGATCTTCCCTCACTGCCAGCTGTGGTACTCAGTGGGTTGTAGTGTTATAGTGAAAAACCAAAACCACCGCAGAGCAGATTATGTGAACAGTACCGTATGAAAGGAAATCAGAGCTAGAAACAAAACAAAACAGAAAAAAGAGAAATGATCAATGGCTATAGACAGACGGTTTCAAATCCTCCTAATGGGGTGTTTAATCCTGGCTGTCTAGTATGGAGAACCTGTCAGGGGTTTCTTGTTCTGGCTACCGAATTCAGAATCTGCACTGTTTAACACTCAAGGAACCACAGAAGGGATTTGCCAAGGATCGTGAATGGTAAAGAAGAACTTGTTATTGTCACCTCCCTATCCTTTTGGCCAGACTTGTGTGAGATGTGGTCCTGCAGACTGCTATAATCACCACATACTGTACCCAAATTTAAAGCTGCAGCTACAATGTGTTTCTGAACATTTTATATATGTCCACATTGTATTTGTCACTCATTATATGATCATTTCATACTATGCATCAAGGCTGGATGTGCTGCTTCTGTGCCAGTTCTGTGGCAAATTAGCAGTGAATGCCTATGAATGTCAGGAAGAGGAAACAAAGCTCAACAGTATACTTTAGTTTTCTGTTTATTGGTTGTTGTTTTTTTTTGTTGTTTTATTTTTTTAGTCACCGCCCATGTCACTGCAGAATAGGAAATGTTATAATGTCTATGTTATAATGCATAGACAGAGACTGCCACATGAAACTGAGATGTTTGGAGACAAAAAGAGAGAATCATTTGCTAAGTATTTTCCCACAAAGACTACTTGTTCCTTCTCGTTCCTTTAAAATATTTTCTCCCTCATGTGACTGTGCTTCTCTGACTCACAATCAGAATCAAGAAACCTGGTGCTATTGAGCCAGAGCACCCCCTGCAGTCCAGGAGGGAAAGCACACCTGGCAAAAATCTGTTCTGACTCCTTCAGGTATTCTGATAGCATCTAAATATAACAAAGAACATAAAGTATTACATTAAAATAGTGAGTGACGCTTGTTTTCAGTATTTAGTGAATGAAAAAAAGACAACATGTGTTTGTTTGCCTTGTACTCTGGCGTCAAGCCTGTGTTTTTAAATGCCTTGGTAATGCACTTCTATAGAAATATCCAGAGTTTCTTTTAGTCTTTTTATGAATACTACTCGAACGGTCATCATTACTCTTGTGTACTCTGTGCTGCATCCCTTTTTAGTCAGTAATATTATCAAAATTCCCAGAGGAAGGTGGAGAGGGAGCAAGAAAGCCAAAATACCTAGATATACAAAGAGTGAAGTATTTCGGGGGGAAAACAGACTGTTAGAAGCCATGATTTGAGTTACTGAGAGTTTTCGCATAAATCTAAAGACAATTTAATCTGTACATTCTGCCACACAGACCAGTGACCTACACCTCCCTACAGAATAGTAGATTTCTTTATGTGACAACCTACAGTGAAAACATTCTTGCTTCTGTATTCATCCTCCTTACTCCCTCCATCTTAGCCTCTTTCCCATTCGCCCAATGACACCCACCACAGGAGCTCATGTTTGTACACAGAGTAGTAAACATCATTACTCTAGTAAACATCAGGAACTATTCAGTGTGTCCAGGGTCTAGTTTCCCAAAAGCATTGTGCTTAGGATCAGCATCAATTGTTCATAGTGTTTAAAGTGACATTCATGCTCTTGTGTTCTATCTTAAAACATATCTGATAATCAATTTTAATCAAATGTCCTCCCCTTCCTCTATGTCTTAAAGTTTCAGCACCACAGATAACTTTCAGCCAATGTCAAATTTTGTATATATACATATAATTATAATTAAAACTTTGTCAAATTTTATCACAGAGATAACTATAACAGAGGATTATTAAGGCTATTGAAGATCAGCTTAGAGTTTGCTGACTCTCTTAACAAAAAGCTTTAATTGCCCCTTGTCCATGGGACAAAAACAGTTGGGTGGGAAAGAAAGAAAGTACTGGGAATTATATTTTTGTTATTTTATCATTGGAAAGACGTCTATAAAAATTCTGAATATTATGAGCCTCCCTCTCCAGCAGTAAGGATATGTAGCTGTGAGCTCAAGCAGCTATGTCTTGGCTATGTGATAAAAAGTTACATAAATAAATTATTTTTCTTGCTTAAATGTTTGTGAGTCTTTATTTTTAGGTTATGGGATCTAGAGGTCGAGAGAGTATGAAGCAGTTTATTTATTAATTATTGTAAAATAATGTTCTGAAATGTTTTATTCAATTTAGGTTCGTTTAAAAATTGGATTTGTTTTTCATGCTCTATATTACAGAGTTGGACATGAGTACAAGATTAAAAGTGTATTCGGTACACTGACTTTTCTTCTTTCGAAACACTAAGGAGTGGAAAATTGTTTATCCCACAGTTTATGTAATTGCTCCTGAACAGAAAAGTTAGGATTGCATTGCCCCCTTGTGGACATCTTGTGAACCAAATGCATCAAAGTAGCATCAAAAATCGCAGAAAAATATACAAAAATGTGTGTGTGTGTATATATATATATATATATATATATATATATATTAAAGTTATGGTTAGATTTTTTTGTGAAGTAATTTTGTGTGAAAGGTGTTCACAAGGCTCTCTCTCTCTCTCTCTCTCTCTCTCTCTCTCTCTCTCTCTCTCTCTCTCTCTCTCTCGTGTGTGTGTGTAAATTTGGGTCTATGGTGGATAGGATTGCATACATGTGGGCTGAATCTACATTAGAACATCACTATGGCCTCAAACAATGTGAAGAATCTCTGCTCTACTGAATTAAGCCCAGATGTATGTCCACATTCAGAAAAGTGTCAGTAAGAATGATTAACCCTTCAAAACTCCCAGGACATGTCAGTGGGGCCAGACGTCATCACTGTCATTACTACACACCTTTATATATTTATAGTAGTTATTGAATAAGTGAATATGTAAGAAGTTTAGGGATTAAAGCAGATCGTCTTCATATTAAGTTCCATATTGATAACACAGCATGCAGTCATGCTGCTTTTGTTTATTTTGATATATCAAATGTTTAGCAAACACCACTGCATTTTATAATTGTGCGATTCTATTAGATATGCATGACTCTCTATTGCATGCCATGTGTTGTTTTTGTCATCCTGCCTCCCACTGTAGAGCACAGAGCACATTTTGTTGATGAGTAATTTCCCAAAAAGCGATCATAGCTCCTGTGCAATACTGCAAAGAAATGGCAAATAAAACAAATCCAAAACAGCATTTAGAAGTTACCAGCACTCAAATCTGTGTTTTCAGCTTCCCTTGTAACCTTAGAGCAGTCTGTGTTATGCTTTGGAAAGGGGAGGGAATGAAGAGAGAATCCCTGGTTGGTCCATGTGCTTAAGCCCTGTGCCATCAGTCGAGCATTTCCTGTTTCTGACAAGCACAGTGCATTGCTGCACGTTAGAGGCCCATATTTTATCAAAGTGGAACAGACACACACACACACACACACACACACACATGCACAGAGCGCCCTGAAGAGGAAAGCCTGTTATCACTTTACAGATACACAACCACACAGAGGATGTTCTGATAGACTCCTAGTCTTCGATGTCCCTAAGTCAGTCATGGCTGTAGTCATGGGGTCCTTTATCACACAGGATATCTGAATATGACCCTTCCAGGTGGTCGGCACAGAAGAAAGGAAATTTGATTTTTTTTTTTCTTTTAAATAATTATGGTTTAAATACTTAATGAAAATGAGCTTCTGAGGTGGTATGGTTTTATTTTTTGTGATCTCATGGAGCCTCATCTACAGTGATGCAACCTGAGGAGCCTGTGCGTCAGGAACTGCAGTTTTATTATGTGGTAAGTTATGATGCACTTCACAGTGGGTTAATGCCATTTCATTCTCATAACAGACAGACATGATCAATCTTTTTATCATGTCTTTATCAGTCCTGTCTGGGAAAGTCTTAGATTTAACAGGACCATACAGAATTATACCTACTTTACTCTGATTTCAAACTGTTTCACGTTTCTCATTTGATCATTAATTACACATTCCTGTTTAGAAACGTGGATGAGATACCGATTTCTGACATGAGAAGGAACACAAAAAAAAAAAGATTTGCTGGTTTAATAAAGTAATTTATAATTATATGAGCACTTGATAAGAAACTGTGACGTGTTCAGTGACTGCAAAGGCTGTAAGTTTATAACAGTGATACTTGACTCATCATGTAGTAGCTGTTCCTGAGTCATGTTCATAATGAACTCTAGGCTTTAACGTCAGTATGAACAGTGCATGCAGTTAATAGACCAGAGATAAGTCAACCTGTTGTCTGTAGCTGAGTAAGTCAAGAGTATGCTATAACACATGCAGTTTATTTGTTTTTAAAAGTGCAGTATTGGTGATGGGATTCATTTGAGTCACCAGTTCTGTGTTTTGCAGAGTTATTAGATTGTTAAATCTTGTTTGATGAAAATCTATGAGAAAGGAACAAGAACAGACACGTAAAATATCTTTAAAACATCTACATGCAGTGGCCTGGCATGTCTGCTCCAGTCCCACTATATTCAGTATTTTATTTATACAGTCACCTATAGTCCACGCTAATAGTTCAAAAACAGACTCCTAAGATTCCCCTCAGACTCTAAAGATAAAGATAAAACAATAAGAATAAGCAGTTTACCAGGACTGTGATTGTGAGAAGTGGAAGCTGTTCAAACATCTGGTTCAGGACAGTATTGCGCAACATTTCAGATGAAACACAAAATAATTAGTACCACATGACACGGGAAAGTGAGACTGTTCTCTTATTCACTGATATTAGCTTCATATAACACCATTTTTAACACCAAAAACAGCATTTTGCATTTGCATGTGTAAAGTTTGTATTATTTGTGCTCTTTTTGCTCATCATGCTGTTGCTTCCACAAGAATTCAAGATCATGGTGTTTCCTCTGAACTTTCAAATGAGCACAAACAGTTTATGTAAGAAACAAAATCTAAATAGATACAAATATTGTAAGGAGAGTTTCAGGTTTAAACTTCAGTGCCTATTTGGTGATTACACAACACATGACACTCTGTTTAAATCAGCATTATATACAGTATATTCAATTTATTGTATGATTAATGCACAACATAGATGGGTGGGTGGAAATATGCTGTATTCTTACTCTTTTCACTGAGTGCTTTATGGCACTGGAATTGCACAGCCATGACAGGATTACATCTGGAAAACTGAACTGGTAAAATTCAGACATGTGTGGAACATAAATCTGTTCACACACTAAATAAATAAAATTCGGCATATATTCCAGGTTTTCACAAAGGATTTCTGCTGTAAAAGATTTGTCTCTCTCTCTGAGTCCTTATTTGTGGGAACTTTCAAACTTTCCCCGATGTGCTTGTTAAAAGCTAAGAACAAGTACAAGGTATTGCTCTCATCCCTTAATTATATGCCAACATAATGGAAATTAAAACACGGAAATGGACTATGCTCTGTTTCATTTGTATGAAATGACTGATACATACACACACACATATATAATCTATATATATACATATATATATATATATATATATATATATATATATATATATATATATATATATATATGTATATATATATATATATATATACATATATATATATATATATATATATATATATATATATATATATATATATATATATATATATATATATATATATATACACACCTATTTATATCATACTTTTATGGGAAAGTATTCAGCCATGCTGTGATGTGGTATTACCACCAAGGAATTTTTTCCATAATAACTGTATGCTACAACGTGTTTTATTATTCTTATACCACATCACTTTGCCAGTGATTAAGTTTATCATTGTTTGAAAAAGACATTGTTTATCTTATACGTTTAATCCATGTTTAGTTACAGTTAATCCTGTGGACCATTTTTAAGACATGTTCCTGTCATAAACAGGCTCTTTGTTCTCTCTATTGACATCAAAATTGATTATTGACTTATTTGAGTTACAGAACAAACTGCTGACACTGGAGACTCCTTCCAAAAATATTAAATAAACATCTCTGGTCAGAAAGCTTCGCCGTAGTGATTACACATTTTTTTTTACGTTTTTTTTAATCTGTTTGTTATCAGGCTCAGATTATGTGCCTCATCTTTTATACAATATAAACTTAACAACAAACATACTGTTGTATGTAAAGAGTTGCTTGTATAGAAAATACTTTCTTAACAAATTAGATTATGAATTAAACAATTCAGCTTCATAAGAAGCTTCATCAAGGCAATGCTCTGCATCGGAAATCCCACAAGGACAAGTCTGACAGCTCTCAGCTTTAAAACTTTATTCAATATAAATTCATATTAAAATACCAGCAGATTTATGATGCTAATTGTCTCTCTTTTTGTCCTTCACTAGATCAAGACCTGAGTCAAGCTTGAGTTTTTTTGAGCACATTAAAGTTCTTGAGCTAACAGCTTTAACTATGATTTTAATTAGAACTAATGCAAGTGTGTAGTAAGAAAGGATTTGTGTGTTTTTCTCAGGTCCTGCTTTTATATTAAAATCCACATTAAAGAACTTGAATTATCAGACCTGAAGCAGTTGCAGTCTAACTTCAGTCAGAGAATCAGCTTAGATTCCTTCCATGATTTGGGGAATTATTAAAGGGAAGCTTATGACTGGAGGAATGTTTTCCATTAACTCTTTAACGTAGTTTGCCTGACACTGCGATGTGTCTTAATGGAGGATTTGCAGTTGTTTGGATCACATGCATATACCAATATTGGTACAAAACTCAGTGTTCTTTGCTGTTCTGTAAGATTTCAAACTTTTCCAAATGAAGAAAATATTGAGTGAACGGATTCATTTTCACTGTATATTGGAATATCAGAGGGTGACGTTTTTGCAAGAGTTTAGATGTGAAGCAATTTTACCAAGGGTGCAGGGAGCAAGCGACATCAACACCCAGCAAGTCTTTTAAATTGAACTGTCTAGAGTAGAAAGCTGATGTTTGGTGGATAGGGCTAAATCACAGCAAAAGGAAGAAACAGTAAATCAAAACAAGACAAGAATTTATTTGCGGTGTTGTCATGAGACCTGTGAGAGATCACGTATGAATGGCAAGCCAAAAAAAAGGAAGCAAAAAAAAATAAAAATTCCACAAACAAGGGTGGGGAATGTCCTGTTTAGAGAATCATAGCATCCCTCTGCAAGTTTTTGGTAAATAGTATTTCCTTTCCACAACCTCTAGGGAAGTTTGAAGGAACAGACTGATGATACTGTATGATGAAAGAAAAGAAAAATGAAAACAAGGTATGGCTTTATGGGGTGGGGTTTAGAGAAGAAAGAACTTGTGTGCAAATATTTACCTGTGCAGACATTTGTACGTTGCTCTGGATAAAGGCATGTGTCAAATGCCGTAAATGTAAATGCAGACGTTCACCAATGCAGTTCAACTGGTAAATATTTACCTTTGGATATATTCAGCTGTGTAGATATTCACGTTTGTAGATATTCAGCTGCATAAATATTCACCTGTGTAGATATTCAGCTGTGTACAGTAGATATTCACCTGTGTAGATATTCAGCTGTGTACAGTAGATATTCACCTGTGTAGATATTCAGCTGCATACATATTCATCTATGTAGATATTCATCTGTGTAGATAGTCACCTGTGCAGATATTCAACTGTGTAGATATTCAGCTATGTAGATATTCACCTGTGCAGATATTTAGCTGTGTAGATATTCACCTGTGTAGATATTCACCTGTGCAGATATTTAGCTGTGTAGATATTCACCTGTGCAGATATTTAGCTGTGTATATATTTACCTGAGTAGATATTTACCTGCTCAGATATTAACCTGTGTAGATATTCAGCTGTGCAGATATTCACCTGTGCAGATATTTAGCTGTGTAGATATTCACCTGTGCAGATATTCACCTGTGCAGATATTTAGCTGTGTAGATATTCACCTGTGCAGATATTTAGCTGTGTAGATATTCACCTGTGTAGATATTCACCTGTGCAGATATTTAGCTGTGTAGATATTCACCTGTGTAGATATTCACCTGTGCAGATATTCACCTGTGCAGATATTTAGCTGTGTAGATATTCACCTGTGCAGATATTTAGCTGTGTAGATATTCACCTGTGCAGATATTTAGCTGTGTAGATATTCACCTGTGCAGATATTTAGCTGTGTAGATATTCACCTGTGCAGATATTTAACTGTGTAGATATTCACCAGTGCAGATATCTAGCTGTGTAGATATTCACCTGTGCAGATATTTAGCTGTGTATATATTTACCTGAGTAGATATTTACCTGCTCAGATATTAACCTGTGTAGATTATTCAGCTGTGCAGATATTAACCATTTCAGACATTTGTAAGTCGCTCTGGATAAAGGCGTGTGTCAAATGCCGTAAATGTAAATGTAGACATTCACCCATGCAGGTATTCAACCATGTTCAACTGCGTAATTATTTGCCTTTGCATATATTCAGCTGCTTGGATATTCATGTTTGTAGATATTCAGCTGTGTAGATATTCACCTGTGCAGATATTTAGCTGTGTAGATATTCACCTGTGTAGATATTCAGCTGTGTAGATATTAAACTATATAGATATTTAACTGTGTAAATATCCAGCTAGACAGATATTCAGCTGTTTAGATATTTAACTGAGCAGCTATTCACCTGTGCAGATATTTAACTGCATAAAAAATGTACCTATATAGTTATTGAGCTGTGTAGATATTCAACTGTGTAAATATTTACCTGTACAAATATTCAGCTGTGTAGATATTCACCTGCATATATATTCACCTGTGTAGATATTTGACTGCTTAGATATTCACCTGTGTAGACTTTCCCCTGTGTAGACATTTGCCTGTCTAGACATGATCTGAGATAAGAGCACATTTTAAAGTTCATAACGGACTTTATTTCAAAGACAGACATATAAACTGTGTTTAGAATAAATTGATATGAGTTTTTATATATATATATATATATATATATATATATATATATATATATATACATATATATATATATATATAATAAACTCAACAGCCATAACATAAAAACCAGTGAAATGTGATTAACTGATTATCTTGTTATACTGGCACTTGTCAAAAAGGGGGTATATTTATTGGCAGAGACAGTCAGGTCTCGATATGAATTAGAAGCAATCAGTAGACATCTAGCATTAAATTAAGGCCGTGTTATATATTCCAAGCTGTGTCCATGAGCTAGACATTCATTTATGCTCAATTGTCTCTGATCTTCATTTCAGCAACTGCTTGCAATCTATAGACAATCAACCGTCCTTTTCTTGAATATTGGTAATTTCACACACTCATTTCAGTTTATTCTTTACAATCATCAGAAAGATTGTGCCATTTTTATCAACACAAGCTGCTCAGGTACTTCTTCATTCTCTTGTCATATCAAGACTGGACTACTGCTTGTTTAAAACTGGCCTAGGTTTTCACACACCACCCTGTTGCTGTTCTCCCTTTACTAGCTTCTGGTAGCACATTCAAAACACTGATGCTTGCCTACAAAGCCAAAAATGGACCTGCTCCCTCTTACCTTAAAGCCCTTATCACTCCTCGCACTGCAACTCACTCCCTTGATCTATTTGCACTGCTCGACTGGTCCCACCATCTCTCATGGTACAATGTACAGTAGGTATTAAGACTCTCCTCTGCTTTGACACATAGGTGGTATAATGTATTTCCCCTAAATGTCCAAAGAGCTGAGTCACTAAGTCTTTAATCGCCAGGTGAAGCCCTACCCCTTCCTGAAATATTTATTTTTTCCTGTTTGTTTATATACGTATATTTAAAAAAAGAGATATGTTTCCTCCCAACAGATTATTTAGACTGATGGTATCCTTAGTCTGAGTCCTAGCGAACCAGTATTGATGTATTCATTGATGGAGGCTTAAACGCAATTTTGTATGTCTCTCTGCATAAGGGCATCTGCCTAATGCTATAAATTTAAACGCAAATGTATAGCTTTTCATTTCTTCCTTGAAAATTAAGAATATATATTTTTTTTGCTGTTTCTTTAGTTATCTAACAGTTGCTTTGTTTATTTCACAGTGCCTGCTGTTTTCCAATTTCCCTACATGCGGTACAACTTATTGGCAAAAGGATGTGTTAAAGCAATCTGTGTTTTGATTTGCAGAACAGATGTTCATTTTTGAAAAATAAAAAAATAAAAAAATTAGCGTTCCTTTCAATCGAGACTGACTGAACTTTGTCTATATATAGATGTTCTGTGTTTACATTGTGTGTTTCAAGTGAGAAAAACAGAAGTTAGTAGCTTCTTTCACTCACTGCATAACCCACATAATTTGAAGACAAATATTTAGAAGTATTCTAAATTTAGAAGGTGATTCCATAATTGCAGTGTATTTAGCTCTAATAAGTGTTTTTTTAATTATTATTATTTTTAATAATTTTATTTTTAATCTAGGAAAACCTGCATTTCACTACTGATAAAACAGCTCTGTAGGTTTTGCAAGAATTCTTTGCTGATGTTGGTTAGGTTTTGCTGTTAAATAATGACCAGGGTTGATTTTTCAGCATAGAATTAGCAAAGATGCAAAATATTAATAATTCACATCCATGCTAAAACATGATGACATTGTGACAATGACCTTCTGATTATTTTCTCGCTCTTTATAAATATTTTTTCATTCTATAATTAATTAGGTATAGATTTATACCTTCAAAGTGAATCAGTCTATATCACAATAATAGAAATAAAGAAAAAGCACATTTTTGTGCAATTTGTATATTATATTTTATTTAACTCATGACTTGTGCAAAATTCCAAATATTAAGTGAAAATGGTCAAGTTTTGGTTCAGGATTGAGTGAATGTTGTAAGGCTAAAATGTTATAATTTGACATTTTTTACATCCTGTACTAGATTCACATAAATTGTGATTCCCAACGAAGGATATCTGTTGTGTTAAAGTACTTGTTTTATATATATATTTGTAAATGTAACTTCACTGGCACTCAAATGGCACACAATCACTGAATCACCCAAATGTTATTGGTCACCACTTCCTTTTCACATGAGCATGTTTAGACGCTGTGCTGCTTACGCAACAGCCAATGTTTATTTGGATGTTGTGTGTGTTTATGATTAGAGGGTTTTATTAATGCGCTTGAGTCACTGGTTTGTGTTGTGTATTGTGGTGTTATTTAACTGGTTCGGCTTAATTGTGGTGTTGAATGGTATCTTGTTACACATGTCCCTTGACTCGTATATCCGTTAAACCTTTTAACTCTCATTTTATTCGTTAAAGGATGTTATTCTGTACTTACTATGAATTATTCCGTAACTACATCAAAACTAATAGAAATGTGTGGACATAAAAGGAAGGAATGTGACCTGTTGCAATGTGGACCTGCTGAAGATTCCTTTAACAAGTGAAGGAACATAGTTTCTTCACAGGTTTTCATATGAACAACAGCAATCTGCATGTCTGGTTGAATTATTTATATGAGAAATGTGTTCTGTAAAGCAGTCTGTGCTTCATACTTATCATACTACCCCAAAGAGGGCAGTACAGTCTTTGGTCTGGAGCTATGGTGAAAGTTTCCTCTTACTCTTTTATTTCAGCATTTATTGCAAAACACAGTAATATTGTTGCCCTGCAATGGGTGGCACTCCGTCCAGGGTGTATGGGTCCAGGGTGTATCTGTCGAGTGTGACAGATGACGCCTGAGATAGGCACAGGCTCCCCGTGACCCGAGGTAGTTCGGATAAGCAGTAGAAAATGAGTGAGAGTGAGTGAGTAATATTGTTTATAAGTCAGAAGGAAGCTTGGACAAGATTTGTAGTTTGATGGAACTGCAGTATGAAGTCACAGTTGGAGATGACATATCGATTTATTTCCTCTAATATAATCCAGGCCTTGTGTCTTACTCCAACCCATCATAAGCTCCTCATGACTTAATGATGTATGGCGAGAAATCCCTAGACATGAAGATCCTTTTAGTCTCTGGAACATACCATAAGTCTTATTGTTGTCTGAAAGTTATGACACTCCAGGTTTGGCTCGAGTCCATGTGGGACGCTTCTTGCTCCCATTTCTTTAGCTTTAGAGTGATGTGGTCAGATCAAAGGCAGTGGCGACCCATATTCTAGACACAGAGGTCTATCTGTTAGACACAAGTCTCTAATAGACACCAGCTGTTGCATATTGTTGTTTATATCCTTTAAATGGATTGAGCATGAACAGCTTCACACATACTGTTTGATTTTAAAGTTAGACATTTATCAACCTGAACTCTGGCTGTGAGTCTAAAAACATGAATTAAAAAGAACATTTTAATGTGTCTGAATTTTTGGTTACATTCCATTATTTTGGAATATTTAGACAACATTTAGTGTGTATGAGTAACCTATTCACCTGATGCTAGTCTATTTTGGTCAAAACAGGATAAGAGGTAGGGTCAAGGGTCAAACACCCAAGTAGCATATCTTCCTTTGTGTGATCAGGATTCAAACATTCACACATTTATAGAAAACATATCCATCCACTGGGGCTGTGGTCACCTATGTTTTCTGTGATCACATGGATCTACTTATTATGGAGTTCTTTTCCTTTAAAACCCTTTTGTGAAATTGCAGCAAAGCCTCTGAAGGCCATAACAAGGATTTCACCGGGGTAATCATTGTACCAGGTCCACATTCTCTTTCTGAATGAGATATCAATTTGATCCAGCAATAAAGGATTTTCTGACAGAATGATAGGGCTTATTTGAGTCTGAAGTTCAGGTGTCTGACGAAGATAAGAAAGCCTTTAGAAATCTTGGTTGTGCAAGTGCTACACACATCACATTTCAAATCTTGCACTCCACACAACACACTCAAGCTAACAGTACGAAACTTTTTTGTCCTAGAACATAAAATCTGTGAAGATTTTTGGAGCTTCTGAGACCTCAGGTAAAATTCCTAAGTATTTCTTCATGCAGTATTTTGATTGCATCATACTGTACCTTCATATATACGTTTTAATAAGGCTATTCTTTCAAGTCACTGTGTAGCTGTGTGGAGTAACCGTTGCAGGAAACTTATTTCTGTAATCAGCCTTTCAGTAATCTTGTACAATACATTATTTCTAAGTCATACATTTTGTTGGACAGCTTCCTGTAAAGTTAGTGTTTCCTGCCTTGTGTCTGTGTGTTTTCTGTAGCACTGTTGTATTACTGTAGGATTCCTATGACAGTAGCACTGATGTTTACTCAGTATCTATCATTTTTTTAAAAAGTGGTTCTCTAATGTTTTTTTGTATAGTAATCTAACCTTAACTTTTAATAGGTTAAAACCTTAACTTTTTTTTTTAAACAAACATATATAATTAAGCAGTTTTCTTCATTCAGACCACAAGGTCAAAACCATCAGTTTTGACTGTGGTTGTGGGGACATTTGGGTCCACCAAGCTATAAAACACACACACACACACACACACACACACACACACACACACACACACACACACACAGAGAAGAACTCTATTGTGATTAAACCCCTGAGGGCTTCTGCTCTGTGAAAGAACCAGCTCTTATTGTCAGTAAAAAAGACTGAGGAAGGAGCACGTAAGGTGCTTTTGTTTGTTGTGTTATTGTGCGTGTCTAGGGTGTGCATGTTGACAGCATGCTTCCATCCTCATATCTACAGGAAGCCTGCGCTTGAATTTTTAAGCAGCAATTGTTTCTCGCTCACTATGGCTTATTTTCTATCCCAGTATTAATTGAAGTTGTTGCTATCATTTCCTTTTGCACACTTCTGCACTCTGGAAACTTTGTGTTATAAATGAACAAGGTCGTGTTTTGTAAGATTACATCAACACCTACAATGCAGTGGACATGGAGATTACATTTGTTTCATATTGCAGGTGTTACTTTGAGAATAAGGAGTACTGAGAGACAGACAAGTACAGATGGATGCATCCTGGTGTTAATCTATGGACTCAAACATACGCAAATCAAATGTAGAGTAGGTTTAGGTTTTATGCTTATGTTAGCCATCTAGCTGGCATTGGAAGTGAGGATTACACACAGTTATGAAGAGGAGATGAAAATCAGTTCTAGTTGGTTAGATTCTCTAATGAAAATGACTCATGAATAATATTTTAAACATCTCATATATTCTGTTTGATATTAAAGATATTATCATCAGTAAAGTTTATGAACCTGCATATTATCCTACTTAAAAGTTTTCTCTAAATCAAGCATCCACACATTGGCTGCTGAATTGGTGTAAAATAAATAATCAGACTTCCCTTTTCGCAATATTTTGCTAAATCCATATAGGTAGCAGTAATGCATTGCATCTTGGGCAAAATACTGTATGTCTCAGACTTCTGACTCCTTCATTCCTATTCAAACAAAAACGCTGTGTGTACTGTACAATAAGTCTGAGTATGTGCAGTGTGCAGTTATCTAGAGCCTGTTTATTCTCCTTTTTTGCAAAATATTCATCTAGGGTTTAGTTTTAGATTTCCCTTCAAACATCTGTCATGTTCCAGAAAGAACTACACGTCTTCCATACTGTGGTAACTGCACTATGTGACCAAAATTATGCGGACGCTTAACCATCACACCCACATGTGGTTCTTCACCAAACTTGTCCACTAAAAGTCCACAAAGTTGCAATTGGACAAAATGTTGGTGTGTGCTGTAGAATCACAGTTTCTCTTCACTGGAACTTAAGAGGGCCATCACCAGCATTGCAATGCTTCAGTGTACAATGCAAGATCCACGAAGACATCAGATGAGCAAATCTCCACAGCCACACTCCATCATCTATTGGAAAGAGTGGAGGATATTATAACAACAAATGAGACTAAATCTGGAATGTGGTGTTCAATAAGCACATAAGTGTTATGGTCTGGTGTCCACAAACTTTTTACTATACAGAGTATTGTTGTTTTGATGGATGCACCAAAGGAATTTTTAGCACTTAAAGTATCATGTGATGTCACAGTTGATGCTATGCAAGCTTGCCACACTTTTAGGTCAGTACAGTCAAGTGGATAAAACATTGTATCTCTCATGTTTGTTGTTGGACTACATTTAGAGCACAAACAAAGCAGATCTCCTGAGACATTCTTATTCAAGCTGCACTTCCCCTCCGTTCATCTCTTTTTCCTCCAACCCCTCATCGCCTCTCATCTCCTCCCCTCTACTCCACATCTCTCCTCCTCTTTCCCTCCAGTTCGCTCTCCGTGTTTACTTTGAGCTTGCACTGCCCTCGTGGCCCACACCGATTTACTTGAGCAGGCAGCAGATGGAGAGAGCAGACCACTGCCTTTCAGTCACACATTCTCTCTCTCTCTATCTATCTCGTTCTCATTGTTTCTGTCTCCTCTGTGGATTTTGGTCTTGTGCACCATTTGGACTGGTAATACCTGATTGTGCACTGAGCAGCGACTGAAGAATTTCTGCTCCACTAACACACATTATCTGGCTCATAAACTACAGGTAGAGTGAAATGGAGCAAATATAAGTTTGTGGCATGACTGTATGGATTGATGGTTGTTTCTGTGTTGTCAGATTGTGTGTTTAAAGAGTGTTTAGCTGGGTAAAGGTATTTTTTACTACTGTGTGTACTATGAGTTTATCCATGTGAGTCACTTCATTGAACATTTAGATTTAGGCATTCTTTTCTATGTGTGTGGTGGAAATACCTCTTTAGTGTTATATGAGTTATATACACATGTATCACATCTCTTTGTGTGTGAGAAAGAGAGAGGAGAAGAGAGATTGTTTATAAAAAAAAAATATAGCGTCTCATTTAATTTGAGTATTTCATTTAGTTTAACTTTCTTTTCCTGCTGTTTTATATTAACTGTTTTTTATTATTAACCTACAACCAACACTGATTTAGCTGAGTTGATGGATAAATTTGATTGTTTTCTCATTTTAATATATAGAAGTGTTTAGCACTACTAATAATTGAATATTTACTATTTCCTGTTTTGTTTTACTTTGATACTTAGGCTAACTATTGATGCCATTATGATTTTACTACAGTAATTAATGGTAACAATATTTACTATAGCCCTTGTATTACTTACTACATATTTAACTTTTGGATCGTAGACCAATCATTTCATTACGCTTTGTTATTTAACTGCTTTATGGTTGTTATTTTCTTGACACATTTCATTTCATAGTAACTGTACCATGTTTTTTTTCTAAAGCATGTTTTTTTAATATGATTCATTGTTGATTTGCAACTGAAACTTTTTCCTACCTAAAAAAGCTTCTGCTTCTTCCACGAAGCCTTCAAACCAGCTTCATTCATCTCCAAAAAAAAAAAAAAGAATCCAGATATTTGACTTCCAGTCCATTTGAATTCTTTCTCTGATTAGGTATTTTAACCACATCCCTCAAAAATTATGTGTGTGCTCTCTGCCACTTCTCAACAAGGTCTTTGTAGATCCGGTGGTGGTGTATCCGCTATAGTGAATATCAAACAGGACGAGTGAATGAAGGAGATGCTGCTGGATTCAGCAAGAGATCTCAATAGAGCCCTTGTGCCAGGTCTGAAGCTTGGGTGAAGCTGAGTTTATCCCAGTTTATGGTGGTTAACCTCAGGATGCTACAGTTCTGATGTAAGAGACCCATCATGTCCAAATTAGTGTTGATTTTTTTAAACAGATCTGAGGTGAAACATCAAGTAGACACAATCATCAGATGTGTTGTGTGTTTAGGGGTTTCTATCTCCATCTTCATTAATCCTGACCAGCTGGGAATTAACAGATATAACAGAGAACATGAAACCTACTTGTTGCATTTTGATGTTTTTCAGACATCAATGTTTCCTTATCAAAGCAATACAAATCAAAGCAATGTCTAAATATAGGGTTTTAAGTGTTTCGGGACAGATTCAAGTTGCCTTTTCTCAAATTGCCTTTTTTGGTTTTGGTTAATCAAGCATACCACAAAGGAATCCCATCCCAAAATATTATCCAAAATGTTTGATAAATACTTGTTCAGGTCATATTGGAGCTTTCAGCATTTGAGTAAATGTTTGTATTTAGACTGAATTGTTCAATTCAGGTTCATAAAGTATTTCTGGAGCAGCATTGGAAAATCCTCACACATTATAAAACTTGACAATTTTTGTTGAAAATTTTGCTCCTTAACTAACACAACCCTTGCTGAAAAGTTTATTAGAATGTATTTATAATATAATACTTTAGATAAAATTATATTTTTCTTTTTTGGCTGCTTTGAAAAATTTATAGTGGGCTTGTACAAGCTATTCATATAACCTGCTAATTTTACTGTGTGCCAAAATTAAGCTGATGATTGGAATGAACTTTTAGAAGGAACATGATGTTAAAATGCTAGATCGCTGTACAGATTGGTGTGGTGTTATAACAGCCTGTCTGTTGCTAGCAGCATTAGAGATCTTAAACGGTTTAGCCATGTTAAGAGTTCATGACCCAGACCCAGGACTAAAAGCTGTATACTTTGCTTCTTGAGCTCTGGAATCACTTACTCACCTTTGTGCATGACAAACAGGCTCTTACTAATGATCTGATATCGAAAAGAACATCATACACTGCTTCAGGCTATTTGGTTTGTCTGAAATGCACTATTGTTTCACTTGCATTGAAAGCACACGGCCAGCATGAACCTATCCAGTTCCTCAAAAAGCACTATGCTGGAGGGTGTTTACTGATCTTGGAGAGTCTGACATTCAAAACAATAACCTGAGCTTTCTGAATGATCTAAAAGTCTGTAGTTATTTTAAATGGAATATCGAAGTATAGTCAATAAACTACACTTAATCAAGTATTCAAGACTTAATGCAGGGAATACTAGAAGTGATTCCAGAGAAATATTGCTATGTAGGGAACATGCTTTTTGGGTCCATGCTTTCATTATTTGTCCGCATATCCTCAAGCATATGAAAACAATATACATCAGTGTTAGTGGTCTTTTTATGTCATTCTAAGCTTCATATGCTAAGCAATATTACATTTAGAGGCAGAAAAAAACAGAATGAACATACTGGTTGTATATTATTTCAATGCAGTCTGTGTGTACTCTGTTTTTTTCTCACCACACTAACAAGGGCCAATTTAGTTAATTGCAGTCTTGATTACAGAGCCAAGATACACAATAATTCTCTAGTACACAATTATCGCATAGTTTAATAATAATAATAATAATAATAATAATAATAATAATAATAATAATAATAATAATATGTTTGATTTATATAGCGCCTTTCCCAATCTCAAGGACGCTTTACAAGGTACAGTACAGTATTTCAAGACAGATGAAATATAGTGTAACATACATATACATATTCGTCGGACATTTGCCCAGGACAAAGGATCACATGCAGCTGCATGAGATACTGTAATAACAGAAGACAGGACTATACACAAAAACATACAGTACAAGAGATAGGACTCTACATAGTACACGATACATAAACCACATTTCAGAAAAATTAAGAACTTCTAATACATATGCATTTACTGATAGTGAAGGTTGAAAAGGTGGGTCTTAAGCCTTGATTTAAATTCAGACAGAGTGGTGATGGTTCTGAGTGCAATGGGTAGGGAGTTCCATAGTGTTGGAGCAGTGACAGAAAAGGATCTGCCACCCACAGAGGATAAATGGTATCTAGGAATACAAAGAAGTTCAGAATTTGAAGACCGGAGTGATTGTGAAGGTACATAGGATGAGAGAAGATCAGAAAGATGGGGTGAAAGAGCATTTAGAGCCTTATAAGTGAGCAGTATGATTTTATATTTTATGCGAGATGAGACTGGCAGCCAGTGAAGATCAAATAATATAGTGGTGATGTGGGCAGATTTTTTTATTGGAGGTTAACATTCTGGCAGCCGAGTTTTGTATGTACTGTAAACGTGAGATTGAGTGAGCTGACAGACCAGAGAAGAGTGAATTGCAGTAATCGAGACAAGACGTAATCAGAGCATGTACTAATGTTTCGGCATCATTTCTGCAGATAAAAGGTCGCAGTTTGACAATGCGTTGTAAATGAAAAAAGACGTTTTGGAGAGGCTGCGAATATGGGCATCAAAGGATAGTGAGGGGTCGAATATGATACCTAAATTTCTAACAGTAGCTGAGGGGAAAATCGTAGTAGCATCTAGATCAAGACTAAAGTCCACAGAGTTGTTTTTTTTATTAGAGATGGAGGACCAGTTATCAGAATGTCGGTTTTACCCAGATTCAGGCTAAGAAAATTTGAGTGAAGCCATAGTTTTAACTCGCTAACACAAGAGGAGAGTGAGGATTTTACATTAACAGAATCTGGTTGACAGACAGTATACTGTATAACTGAATATCGTCAGCATAACAATGATAACTAAAACCATGTCGACGAATGATGTTGCCAAGCGGCTGAATGTACAGAACAAGTATAGACAAATCATCTGAAGCCTTATAAAAAAAAATATTTTCACATAGAATTAGTGCCCATTTCCATATTCTCCCATAGTCATGATTAACAGATAACAGTAGCTTTATACTAAAAGGACAGTTTTGCCACAGATTTTAACCGTAGAATAATTAATAATAGAATAAAAAATGACACAGCATATTCACTGCTTCTATATGAAATCAAAGAAAACAACAAGGACACAACTTTTGAACTCTGACCTTTAACCTGTACAGCTTAGCAGGTGGTGTGATGATGACTGTAGCGGAAAGTGACCCCCATGTGGGCACCGGCAAACGGATGTGCCGATACTCCAAAATAGAGTGGCGTAATACTCAGCAGTTTCTGATCAAATGGACATCCTATTTGTCTCCATAAAGCTTGTGTTAGTAGATCAGATCATAGATGGCATCAAAATTAATCTGAGGCTTGTTCATTGTTTTATATAAGCCAGGTGAGGTTATCATCATTCAAATATAATAAAAATGTAATTTATGAATTAAAACCTTTCTTATTATATAGTGAAACTAGCTCACATTATTCACTAATTCATTGTTGTTTCATCTTCTTCCGAAACTTTTACATGTTCTGCTTCTTTTATCTTCTTCAGAGAGGAAAGTTTAGTTAGTTTTCTATTATCCCAAATTCCTTTACTGGCAATGGGGATTTTATGATTCACAAACAAAAAAACAAAAGCTAAGTTCTCTCTTAGTTGGAAACCAAAAACTAATGAAAAAGCAATACAACCTCAAGAGATATTAAGACATACTATGGAAAAATATTTTTTTATTATTATTATTAATCATTAAATGATTATTCCAGAACATATTTCTTACATTGGCTTGACAAAAGATCCCTTTCACCATGAAGCTCACCGAGCATGACTGCAGGATGCTCATGTTAGGGTCATTACCACCATGTTCGTCATCACATTCATCCCAGTGGATTTGAGGCTACTCTTTTCCTCTGTGCCTCTGTTTACTGCCTTGTAGCCTCTCACTTTATCTTTGAACCTAAGTCAGGTTAATTCAGCTACGACGGTCCCTATGTACTCTGCTTGGCCTGCATCATCCCTTTCTTTCATTTGTTATTTAAAAGCTTACGCTCATCAGGATCTATCAGCTAATCTATTCCAAATACCATTCTTACATCACTCGACATAGGTCTGGGTTTTCTATTAAAAAAACAAAAAACGATGGGAACCATATTGAGCTGTCAGCAGCAAAAGAAGTCAGTGACTGTGTTCTTTTGTTTCAGTACGTCTCAAACATACACAAAGCAGTATAAACGCACTTCACCTTTAACAGCCTTCGCATGACTCCACACAGGATGTATACAGTTCTCGGGTCTATGTGTGGGCGACACATACTTTTTGTTTAAAAGTAGTAGCGTGATAGGCATTAAATTAAATAGCAAATGTGGGAAGACTAACATTCATTTTAGTGTCATAGATATTTATAGATGTTTTTGCAATGCTGCAGGAGGGCCGAGGAACTTTCTGGATAAGCAGGAACTTTCTGGCTGTATGTCAATCTCTCTGACTGTAGCAAATTGTCTAGACTGAACAGCAAAAGACCTATTTTTTGAATCTCTCTTGAGTGTGGAATTTTACTAAAATAAATGTGAATAAATAAATGTAAAATATGTTTTGTGCTTAAAAAATTTGTCGTTTTACTGTTTTTATTGACTTGATGGTCTGTTTGAGAGTTATATTGGTGGGCTTTGTATCCATCCAATGGTTTTTGCCATTGAGGCTTTTCTTTCATTAAAACTCATAATTTATTCACCTACACTTACCATTTCTCTTTCTGTTTGTCTTTCAGGGTGACCACACGTGGGCTACTATGTTGGGGCAGAGTGTGAAGCTACAACCGGTGGCCATTCAGAGCCTGTCAGAACTTGAGCGAGCCCGGTTACAGGAGGTGGCCCTTTATCACCTGGAGGAGAGAGACCTGGACTTCAAGATCAGTATTCCCAAAGGTGTGTACACACCAGAACACTCTCACTCTATTGTACACAGATCTGACATGGATTTTGGAGCTGAATATTTCAAGAAGTATTTGAACTGAGCCTCAAATATTATTGTAAATTCAAGATAATATTAGACTGGAATTTGCAAAGAGCTCCATAAACACCACCCTACATTGGATTCATCAGAATCCAGAGGGACTGTAAATCTACTGGGTTCAATGTTGGAGGGAGAAAAGAGGCTGTCTGTGGGTTGAGAGATGAAGAGAGAAAGATGAAAAACAAAAACGAGTTCAGGAAGAAGTGGATTTCACAGAGTATATTACTTAATAAGGAATGTGGATGTTACAGGGTCATTGTATTAAAACATCATGCCTGCTTCTTGAATCTGTTTGTCACACGAGAAGATGCGTTATGGGTTTCCTGTAAAAAACAGACTTACACTTCAAGTCTGTTGCAGTTCTTCAAATTTCCTAAAATTGAAAGCCTCACGTATAATGAGTGGGTGTTTAGTGTCTGGTTTTGGGGAATAGTGTGAGGTTGTTTTTTTGCTGCCAGTCCCACATAAGAATGAAGCAGCCATGCCAATGTGAGCTCATCCACAATGTATAGATCAGTGGAATATAACCATTCTTCCATGGAGCTGCATTTTAACTCCTCCACAGTGAGCAGCTCTAATCATTCTCTCTAGTTGGTGCCTCCAAGGAAAAAGCCCAGTGGGCTTTGTGAGAATATTTACAGAATGTGCTCTTCCCCAAGGAGAAAGCCACCAGGCTTCCCACTAGTATGAAACTGTTACTGGACGATTTTTGTGGGTTATTTGGAGGTTGTACAGGTTATTTTGAAGTCATACCTTATATGACTTTGTTTTGGTCTTTCGCACTCCTGCTGCCTGAATTGCTTCCATACTTTGCTTTCACTCTCTAACATACCTAAGAGCAACCTCCCCCACCCCTACTCCCCCCCAAAAAAACACAAACACACACACACACACACACACACACACACACACACACACACACACACACACACACACACACACACACCAGTTCTCTACATTCTCTTGCTAGAGCGTTGATGGGAGATTAGCCTATGGTGCCTTGGGGTGTGGAGAGGAGGGGTAGGGAGAATTGCTGTGGAAATAAATGCTCATTTCCTGTAGTCATGGGAATTTGACCCCACCTAAAGCTTCTTCACATGATGCTTGAAACCCCAATGTGGTGTCATAGCCTTTCTCTTCTGTTTCTCTCTCTCTCTCTCTCTCTCTCTCTCTCTCTCTCTCTCTCTCTCTCTCTCTCTCTCTCTCTCTCTCTCCCACTGGACACATCACAGCAGTAGCTTTCACATGTGCATGAACATAGTTTTTGGAAAACTGGAAATGTCTTAGTATCCGGAATCATATCCACACACGACAACAGCTATTTTTGCAGGCTGCAGGGACATGGATGTCCTTTCCACTAAAAAAAAGAAAACTGAGACTCTTATATATTCAAAGATGAATAGTTATAATGATAAGATTTATATATATATATATATATATATATATACAGTATCTCACAGAAGTGATTACACCCCTCACATTTTTGTAAATATTTTATTATATCTTTTCATGTGACAACAGTGAAGAAATGACACTTTGCTACAATATAATGTAGAGAGTGTACAGCTTGTATAACTGTGTAAATTTGCTGTCTCCTCAAAATAACTCAACAAACATGTCTAAACCGCTGGCCACAAAAGTGAATCAATATTTTGTGTGGCCATCATTATTTTCCAGCTCTGCCTTAACCCTCTTTGGCATGAAATTCACCAAAACATCACAGGTTGCCACTGTAATGCTCTTGAACACATCACGGAGCTGGTGGATGTTAGAGACCTTGCACTCCTCCACCTTCTGTTTGAGGATGCCCCGCAGATACTCGATAGGGTTTAGGTCTGGAGACACGCTTGGCCAGTCCATCACCTTTACCCTCAGCTTCTTTAGCAAGGCAGTGTTCAACTTGGAGTTGTGTTTGAGTTTGTTATCATGTTGGAATACTGCCCTGCGGCCCAGTTTCAGAAGGGAGGGGTTCCTGCTCTGCTTCAGTATGTTACAGTACATGTTGGCATTTATGGTTCCCTCAATGAACTGTATCTCCCCAGTGCCAGCAGCAGTCATGCAGCCCCAGACCATGACACTCTCTCCAACATGCTTGACTGTAGGCAAAACACACTTGTCTTTGTACTCCTCACCTGGTTGCCGCCACACACGCTTGGCACCATCTGAACCAAATACTGTAAGTTTATCTTAGTTTCATCAGACCACAGACCATAGTTCCAGTAATCCATGTCCTTAGTCTGCTTATCTTCAGCAAACTGTTTGCGGGCTTTCTTTTGCATCATATTTAGAAGAGGCTTCGTTCTGGAACGACAGCCGTGCAGACCAATTTGATGCAGTGTGCGGTGTATGGTCTGAGCACTGACAGGCTGAATCCCCACCCCTTCAACCTCTGCAACAATGCTGGCAGCATTCATGCATCTACTTCCCAAACACAACCTCTGGATATGATGCTGACCACATGCACTCAACTTCTTTGGTCGACCACGGCGAGGCTTGTTCTGAGTGGAACTTGTCCTGTTAAATCGCTGTATGGTCTTGGCCACCATGCTGCAGCTCAGTTCCAGGGTCTTGGCAATCTTCTTATAGCCTGGCCATCTTTATGTAGAGCAACAGTTCTTTGCCATGAGGTGCCATGTTGAACTTCCAGTGACCAGTATAAGAGAGTGAGAGCGTTAACACCAAATTTAACACACTTGCTCCCCATTCCCACCTGAGACCTTGTAACACTAACAAGTCACATGACACTGGGGAGAAAAAATGGCTAATTGGGCCCAATTTGGACATTTTCACTTAGGGGTGTACTCACTTTTGTGGCCAGTGGTTTAGACAATAATGGCGATATGTTGAGTTATTTTATGAGGACAGTAAGTTTACACAGTTGTACAAGCTGTACACTCACTACTTTTCATTGTACCAAAGTGTTAGTTCTTCAGTGTTGTCACATGAAAAGATATAACAAAATTCACAATTTTCATGAAAGCTGAAATAAATACAGATAATATATTTGCTTCCTTTTTTCCCCGAACAAGTTGGATAAATGGCTAACTCCAAATTCTAAGCACTAAGTAGGAAATGTGTTTTGTGTTGTAGTTACTTATGTTAAGTGCTTTCCAGTTGAGGATGAATTGCACTTTCTCAAGCAATAGATAAGTCTAATCATCACAACAGCATCCCGCAAGGAAATGTTTTGATTTGATTAAAATGGACTTAAGCATACTTTGATATATTTTTTTTTCCTCTTTCAATCCTCCAGTAACACAGTTTGTAATAGCAGCCTAGGTTGGTTGCTATATCAGTCCACTATATTAGCCTGGGTGCAGACCCTAATTAAAAATATTCAGAGGCAATAGATGATCAAACACATTTCAAGGACAATTTACAGTGGATATAAAAAAGTCTTCATAAAAAAATTATAACAAAAAAAAATCCTTGAAAAATGTCTTTTTCCATGTTCAATGTAGTATAGTGACCAAAGAATAGACATTTCTAAAGGAAATTGTACCCTGGTTCTAGAAGTGTGTATGCCCTTTAACTAAAACTTTGGTAAAGCATCATTTACTTGTAATAGAGTACTTAGTTTAACTTGACCACTAACTTTTATTCCACTTTTCTTGGCAAAACTGCTCCAGATCTTTCAAACTCTGAGGGTATCTCCTCTTTAAGTCATTCTTGAAGAATTTACATCTGGGAATTTCCAAAATGATCTCCTGCTGCTTCTTCTTTTTCTTTTTCAGCCAATTCTATGTTGACTCTATGGGACCTTGTCATGGATTTTTCCTCCTTTTCAGCTGTTTAACAGAGCTCTACAGGTTTTGTGCCAAGTGCCAAGAAATAGCCCATAACACAATGCTGCCACCACCATGTGGTGTATGGTCACCCTGTGTATGGTGCTCTTGGGTTGATAAGCTTTCTTGTTTTGTGCCAAAAAAATCCCCAATGGTTTCTCACAAAACACAGTTTGGGCTGATTTAGATGAGCTTGGAGATTTATTTTTTTTTACATTTTTTTGTGAGAAAGAGCTGCCATCACAAAAGAGCTGCCTGACCACATACTGTAGCTCAGACATGTGTCATTCTGTGAGATTCTTATCATGTGCACTGGGTGACCAATACAAGTTAGATATTCTAGGAGCTCCAATAATGTTGCTGTAGTTCTCTTGGCAATCTCTTTGTAAAGTTTTCTTCTTGTCCTTTATCCATAGTTTAACCAAACTTTCTCTCTTAAATGTAATATTTTTTTGTGGCTTTCTGATATACCAGACATAGAATATGTATCAGATGTACAGTATGATCACTTCATGTGTTTTTTCATTAAATTGCATGCTATGCAATGATCATATGGTCAGTTAGATGCACTTACTGTGTATGTAGAAAGTCAGTAGTAATAAAGTGTTTTGTGTTTAGTAGTAATGTACTGTATACCATTCTGTGATACTGTCTCTTTTGTTTTCTATTCAGAGATTCGCAAGATGAGGAAATCACTAAGAAGGAAGTTTGATTCTTTTTCCAAGGAAAAGAAAGAACGAGGTATCGTAATATTTCTGTTTTTTTTCTTGAGTTATGTAAACTTGTTTCTGTTTTATCTGACTTATTTGGCACTTACCAAAACACTTTTGACTCCGTTTGTATCAGTATCGGTTTCTTTTACATTTCACGCTTTGTCTTTTTTATCTAAAATAAATGGGAATGAGAAATATTTGAAGTCGGTTGAATCAAACTTTAGGTACACACACAGGCTCTAACAGGCTTCTAGCACGCCACACATTCCATCTTAATCTTGTCACTCCCATGCATTCTCTCTTCAAAATAATCTATCAAAAAACTGCCAGGCTAAAGATTTCATAATTTCATTAACTTTTCTCACTAAAAGCACTGATTCTTCTCTCTTTTCCTCTCTTAACCTAGGTCATGATGGTAAAGAAACATTCCTATTGTGACCACAATGTGCATTTGTACATGCGCCTTACCCTAGGGAAATCTCCTGCAAGGCCTTTGAGACACACTTATCCAGCTTTAGTGCCAGCAGTACATTGAGATTTGGCATGGTTTTCTATGCCACTGAGGGTTTATCACCTACAATCTGTGCAGCCATGTGCTATGGGAAACACGTTTACTTTGTAACTACTGTATACACTGCCATTTTTGACAACAGCTACTCATACTGTAGCTAGTTTCAACATAAATTCATTAATAAATACAAATAAAATATCATGCACTCATTGTTTAGAACATTATCCAGGAGCAAGAGAAGTTGAGGTAATAAACAAAGCATACTTGGAAAGATGAGGTAAAATCTTCATACATGGTATATATCATTAAAGGCGTGAGAAATAAAAGCCTCCTAAATGTGTTTTTGTCCAATAATTTTGGGCAAAGAAACTTGTGTACACTGTTATCTTTCTTCATTTCTAATTTAGTTTTGCTGGTCTCATAAATGGCACAGTGGTGCAGCAGGTAGTGTTGCTCCAGGGTTTGATCCTGAGCTTGTGTTCCTCTCTGTGTGGAATTTTGCTTATTCTCAATGTGTTTGTGTCTGGTACAGTATCTTCTGGGTTCCTCAGTTTCTGTGTACATGTGTATGTGCTCTGTGATGGACTGGCATACCACCCAGACTGTATTCCTGCCTCATGGTCATGCCTAGTCTTCTCAAGATTGGCTCCAGATCACCAAAACCCTGACCAGGATGAAGCAGCTACTGACCTGCATGAGAGTCGCTAATATTCTTGCCTGAGTACGACAGCATCCGTCTACTGTTGTCTCAGACAACCTGCTACTTCTTCTTTGACCACAGGGTGTGTACTACAATCCTCAGTTCCCCTGGAACACAGCGATTGAGGAGGATGGACAGAGTGTGTTTAAAAGAAGACTTAATCCCCCTGTCCTTTCAGATTACTGGCAAGTCTTCAGAAGTGGGTTGGTGTAGGCTGACCTGCCAGAGCACCTTCACACTGCTCTCATGACTTTAGATGGTCAGAGAGCAAAAGAGATAGAGGTGTGTGAGAGAGAAAGAGAGAGAGAGAGAGAGAGAGAGAGAGAGAGAGAGAGAGAGAGAGAGGGAGAGAGAAAGAGAGAGAGAGAGTTGAGGCTGTACTGCAGGCATGTGAGACAATCGGTGTGCCAAACACAACCGGTGACTTAATCCTACTACCATGTTGTGCTGCTGATCTTTCTGAGGCTTAAATGTGAAAAAAGAACATTTATAAAAACTATTTAATAAGATGGATTCAATATCATATTATATTGATTTTATTACAATGGGAACATTTGTGCAGAACCAATACAAGACACATAAATTGATTTGAAGGTTTTAATAATAAATACACAAATTAAGACCAGACACAAAAAATGTGTAATAGATTACACATTTCATTAGAATCACTGCCAAGTTCCTATTGGTGTAAACAGAACAAACCAAAATTTCTTTAATAGGCTTACCTACAGATGGCTAGTAGGGACACCCAGGTAAACACTGACGCTGGATTGCATCAAAATCTGCTGTTTCCATGACGTGTGCCTCGGGCTAAAAGTGCCTCGTGCCGTCATTAGAGGATTGTCAGATTTGGAAGCAGAGTTCTCAGTGTGTGTGTTGAGTTTCTATTTGTAGTAATACAATTAAGATGTGTCTGTCAACTACTTAGTGTAATAATATCAGAATACTAGAGTTACGAATATTATATCTGCATTTGTGGTATTAAAGCTACAAAAGGCTAAATGATTAAAGACGTTTTCTTTAGTGTAGATTTATAGCTTCACATAAATTCAGTGTATTTTTGTGCATTTGACTCAATTCAGAGTTCAGTATTAAGTATGTGGTGTAACTGTGGTGGCTTAATAAGGAAGCAGAGAGAGTGGGCAGCATATCCGTTGTTCTCAGTAAGGGCATTGTGGGCTTGATGGGATGGACTGAAGACTAGCAGAGCGGTATCTCTGTGCCCAGAGACTGAACCAGATGAAACTTTTTCCTGTTTGAGATGCATTTCAACAGTATGACACGCCACTGAGTCAGCCAGCATTTCTTTGCTGTTGTATCAGGCATCATATCGACTTCCTGTGACCCTCCACCTCACTCTGGAAGTCTATGCATTTCCTTATTGAAGCACTGTAACACACAGCCTTGTGTGAACATTATTGTGTGATCAGCATTTTGAGAATTCTTTTTAAACTTTTCAAAGCTGTATTCTGGGCTAAATTGTGCTTAATTAATAACTTTTATAAACTCCCTTCCTATCACTTTGCATTATACACGAGATACAGTACTGTGCTGCCAGTAACCTTGTTTTCAGATTAAAAAATGTTTATTAATGGACTTGAATTTCATAAGATGTTCTTATTTAGGAGGTGATCCAGCTACAGTTTGAATTCTTATAGTAGCATAAGACTCAAATTAAAAAACAATATTTAATCAAATTACTGCTGGTGCCAAGAACAAAATGCAAATAAATGGTTTTATAATACTGATATTCAAGGATCAATCAAACTCCATATATCAGTTTATTAGCCATAGATTGAATTTCTCCAACAAAATTATGCGATTATTAAAGTATACTAACAATGATAATACAGTACAATTAGTCCAGCTGAAATCTGACCAGAGGGTTGTGTAATGTTACAAGCTTTGTAAAACAGAAATCTAATATTTATTTTGGTCCTCAACATTCCCTGCCCTCAGAAACAGCCCCCAAGGCGTTTGGGATTCCTCTATCTCAGGTGATCGCTAACGATCGGGCCTATAAACAGCGACAGGACGCTCTGAAGGAGAGCCGTCGGGATTGTCTGGAGTTGGAGGCTAGCGTCATGCACTTCCGTGCTGAAAAACGGCATCAGAATGGAAACCGGCCCCTGGTCAGCAGAGCCTCAACCTCCAGCGATGCATCCTCATCACTGCTGGAGCTCCACAACAAGCCGCTTTCACCAACGTTCTTGGACAACAGCTCTCGCAGCCACAGAAGGGTAAGAGGATAGAACAGTGCTATGACATCTTGCTCTTGAATTTGAAGATTCTCAGTGAACCCAAACTTTCATTTTAGTAAGCAATTTTTATTTGACCATTGTAACCACGGTCCCTTATATTCCTCAAAGTCATCATGTCTAGAGCGTTTTCACATACATATATTTACTTTTCTAGATGACTTTTGAGCTTAGACTGAGAAACAGGAACACATTTATTTGTCCACTGGGGTTGCATTCACTGACTTTCCATATGAAAGGCCTTCTCTTCTCTTGTGGTATTCAACACATCAGCATTCATTAAATTAGAGCTTGTGGTCAATAGTAAATGTGAACATGAGTTAATTTTATTAGCACTGTATTTTTTTCTTAGCAAATTACCACAAGGGATCATGTCCATTGAGACAACTGTATAAAAGTATTTTTTTTGCATAAATCTAAAACATTAGCCGAGAATTTTATTATATAGCATTCGATTTAACTCTTAACTTCCAAGGTAGAGCTTAAACATATGTTCTGTGTTTTTAAGTTATCATGTGGAGACAAAAGCTAAAACCAGCTAAAAAAGTCATCTTTAATGTTTTAATTATCTAATTCCATGACCAAACAGCAAAATGTCTGGTCAATGGTATAAATACAATACAAATAAATGCAATACAAATAAATGAAAATGTGCTGATTGAAATAAAACAAATACTACTATAATCTTATTTAGAATTTAGAACGTAGACTTTTTTGGGTTACAGAGTTTTAGAAGGTGCAGCAATTATAAAAGATTCTCACAACTTTATGTTCCAACCATGAATTCACAAGTTCACGTAGTATATTGGTCAAATAAAACAACTGTAGATTGATGAACAATTTGTAGCTTGTCCTAAAAAAGTTTTATTTTTTGCATCACTCAATTTTAAAAATTGTAATTGTAAACTGAATGTGTGCTAATATAAAATATTATAAAATAAATATAAAATAATATTTATTTTATAAATACATTTTTTATAAAATATACTGTATGTAGTGCATCAAAACACTGTTGGCATAATGCACATTTTTGTACAACAATTGGTTCTGGTCTACTAATTTGATTGGCTGTGCAATAATGCAACGGTGCATATACAGTATGTCCTATAACCTCACTGAGACATTTCAGTGTGTGTGTATCACTCGACTCATCTGTGTCCATCACATAAAATTCCACTTTCTTGTTCGAATCATTTACTGCATTAAAGTTAGGGAAATCATCAGCATACAAGGTGAACAATACTATTTTCATGAATATTACTTTTGCCTTAAAATATGAAAGCTTCTCAGACGTAAAAGCACAGGAAATAAAGACACCAATTTCACCTAAAACCTTTTTATAAAGCTCTTAAATGAGCCTTGCTTCTTTAGGATCTATTTCTGCTGGAGAAGCAAAAATAAACAAAATATTTTGCCTTATTCTGTCCATATATCATTCAGTACTTATTCAGTACTCAACACTTATTCAGTAGTAACTTCTTGTTTAAAGAATTGCTTAAATAGTATCTTTCTTAAGAAAAGAACGATTCTTGTTTGAATGAAGAAACCTTTTAATGTACGTACCCATTTCTATGTAATGAGCCCTATGTCATTCTATACAGTATAATCAAAGACACAGCTGAGTCATATTCAACTGAGTCATATTCAACTGAGTCAAATTCAACCGAGACAAATTCAACTGAGTCAAATTCAACCAAGACAAATCCTTACTTTAGACAAGTGTACAGGGCCACAAAAGCACAGGTCTGAGTCTAACTGTAATTCTGGTTCTGAGTCTGATTTGGATTCTGAAAACTGATCTCATTGATTTGCTGATTAGCTCAGGCAACTGCTTTCATTTAAAAATGAAATGTTTGTGAAATTCAGTCCATAGTGGACCACTGAGTAAATGTCACAATACTTCTCTCTCTCTGAAGCCTAAATATGTTTCAAAACAATTTTAGATGACTGGAAACTAAAAGACAAGCAAGAGACTATAGACAAAATAAATTTACAGCATACACACTGTGTGACTGGGATTAAGATTATTTTTACATATCTGTAACCAAAAACGGGGGCACGTGGCTTAGTGGTTAGCACGTTTGCCTCACACCTCCAGGGTTGGGGGTTTGATTCCCACCTCCGCCTTGTGTGTGTGGAGTTCTCCACACACACAAGTGCATGTGCACGTTCTCCCCGTGCCTCAGGGGTTTCCTCCGGGTACTCCGGTTTCCTCCCCCGGTCCAAAGACATGCATAGTAGGTTGATTGGCATCTCTGGAAAATTGTCCGTAGTGTGCGAGTGTGTGAGTGAATGAGAGTGTGTGTGTGCCCTGCGATGGGTTGGCACTCCATCCAGGGTGTATCCTGCCTTGGTGCCCGATGACGCCTGAGATAGGCACAGGCTCCCCGTGACCCGAGGTAGTTCGGATAAGCGGTAGAATATGAGTGAGTGAGTGAGTGTAACCAAAAACATGTCTGTGTGCCAGCATGTGCTTGTTTGCTTTGTAATGGCTGCTTTGTGGAATAATGTACTGCATAGTGCTGGAGGATTTGGTTTGGTGCAGAGGTTAAACTGCTAAAGCTGTTTAAGTTTTCCTTATCAGCATTTGCTTTATTAAGCTTTAGACTTGATTATTTCAAGTGGCAGAGAGCCTTCTCCTTTTTATCAGATGAAGAAGAAAGCTGATCTACATTGTAATCTCTTGTGTAGATATACATGGGAACTTCAGAAATGCTTTGAGTGCTGAATTATATTTTAAGGAATAACACTTGGGGGAGCAGGTGAAACACAGCTGAATAATGTGATAGAAGAAAGGTAATATGAAGCGGATAAAGATAATATAATCACTACTGACTATTTGATTTGTATTATTTATAAATCACATACCATAACTAAAGATATTCAGACCGCAGCTGAACTTTTGGGTTGCTGAAACGTATTGAGGTAGTTTGCAGATCTGACTATGGCAATGGTACCTGATGACTTATGGCATTGGAAACAATTCCTTTTTTATAACGTAGTAATCATGTGGTTTCCAGTTATAGTTACACTTAATGGTGTCTATGAAATAAGTTCCCTCACCAGGCTTTCTTTTTTTCTTCCAAGTACCAAAGACAAGGAAATGCAGCTTGCCATGTTACAGACAAACTCTAGAGCCCGCTCATATTTATGAAAACCTAAAGTTCACAGCTTTTCCTGTCAGACTGTCTGTCCAGAATCTGCTGTAAAAGTTCCCTGTAAATTTATCAGAACAAGTGCATTTGTAAACTTTTCAATTTGCCTTGTAGCCATAACTCCTGTCAGAGTTTCTGTTACAAAAAATGATTTGAATGCTGTTGGCCAATCAGATTCAGAACAGTGCTATAGCATAAAACATAAAATGAATTCACATGAATTCACTCTATTAATTTGATAATCGTGTATATCACTGCACTGCTGTGGAGTGAAAATAGCACCAGTTCCTGTGCATTGCCTGTGGCTCAGTGGGAATGGAGACTGCCTCTCTCTGGGTGGCTGCTGCACAGCATGAAAGATCTGTATCTGTCTTTCCACTGAGCCAAATTACAAAAGCCCACCTCTGTGGACTAGTGGTGTAAAAGAGAAACTGCTGCACCAGTGATGAGTTACTGAATGGCTGATCTACTGGATGAGTAACTAAATTGCCCCACTGAAAATGTGTTTACATTCCAGCATTTGAACTTTTTCATGACTAAAAAAGGATCTGCAGTAATTGCATGCTAATGTATTTTCCATTGCCTTTTCACTCAGACAGCCACTTGTGGAGTGAAAGCTTTGTTATGTACAGCCAAAATAGAGTGACAGTCTTTTGACCATGAAGCAGCTGTAATAATTTACAATACAGAAAATTCTTTAACACAAAATCATAAACATGCTGATTGTGTCACTGTCAAAACTGTGTTTTTGCAAAAACTATTCTGTGCAGTATATATCTGTGCAGCTCTTTCCACCCTCTGCAATATCCTTTTCTACGTACAGTGTAAGAGTAACCATTTCTATACGTGTGCTTTCTGTGTTAGTAAATGTTTCCTGAGTTATATGTGTTCTTGTCTTTGTTCAGATTTATCTGAGTCAAATGCAACTGAGTCAAATTGAGCTGAGTCGAATTCAAGCGATTCAAATTGAGCTGAGTAAATTTTCAAACAAGTCAAATTGAGATGAGTCAAATACAACCGAGTCAAATTTACCTGAGTCAAATACAACCGAGTCAAATTCTTATAATAGACAAGGGCCACAAAAGCAAGAGGAATGAAGGATCTCATTAAGTTGCTCAGGACTCAACATCTTGGATTAATGTGAACTATTAAACAGAGGAGAGAATTTCACTCTGTTTTTGTTAATCTGTGTATCATTTATCATTCTTACTACACAAATGAGAAACAGTTGGATGAAATCAGCTGAAATGTCACATGTGCATGCCTTTCTCTCTCTCTCTCTCTCTCTCTCTCTCTTTTTTCTCTGCATCTCTTTAACTTTTGGGATAAAAAGTCCGCACAAAATGAACTCTTCTCTTTTTTTTTTATTTCTCCCACATCTTTTCCTAGGGAGGATTGTCAGTGGACTCTATATCAGACTTGGTGGAAAGTCAGTCCAGGCTGCTTGAGGCACTGCAGCTCTCTCATCCTAATGAATTGGATATCAAGAAGACACCAGCGGGCCGCACTCAGACCAAACTGAGCCTGAATCCCATTTACAGACAGGTGCCACGTGTCATGGAACGCTGCTGCCAGCACATACACACATACGGTGAGGACTGCAGGACACGAACAGGCTCTTAATCATCAGGACTAAACCCACAAACACCTACAACATGCTGAAATCAATGTTTTACAGTACACTGAGCCTGTATCAGCTGCCATCAGACTGCACAATAGAAAATCATTATCTGCTGTTTTTATAAGTAACTGGTTTTAAACCAAATTAAAAAGGAGAACCATACAATCCAATCAAAGTTATTTGTAACTCGAGCAGTAATGGCTTATTAGTTAAGGCTTTGGACTACAAATTTCTTTACCTGCCACTGAAGGTCCTTGACTGAGGCCCTTATCTCTTAACTGCTCAGTGTCTCAAATAACAAAATTGAATAACAAAATCAATTAATCAATCAAATACAATATTTGTATTTATTTAATGTCATTTTTAATAATCATATTTTTACAGCTTGAAATCTTTAACTAGTAATATATTACTAAGCACTTCATATCTGTTATGTACCTTGCTAAATGTCACTGCTGTATTTTTAGAGGACACTGAGGAATTTTAAGGCTTGTTGTGAGTGAGTAGCAATAAATGTGTGATTGTAATAAATGTTTCAAGAAGAGTTACACTGAATCTGAGTAAACAGAGTGTGTGCTTTTTATGTCGCCGCCTTCTTTCCCCATCAGGGTTGCAGACGGTGGGGATTTTCCGAGTTGGAAGCTCCAAAAAGAGAGTTCGCCAAGTGAGTCTCAGCTCACACTACCATCTAGTGTCAGTTTAGGCTAAAGCATGCAGTCTCCTTTTCAACCAAGATTTATGCTTTATCCATCAGATACATTTTGCTATGCAGTATATGTTCTATTTCCCGTTGTATTTATATATTCAGTCTGTGCAGCCCATTAAATATTTTCCTCGTGTTATTTCTTAAAGGCTCTCTGTAGTAAATGTGTGTGTGTACATTATAAAGCACATAATAAATCATTCTCTTACATATAGAAGTGCTTTGTAGTCTTCATCTAGTAGAAGACAGGAAAAGAGTCTCAAGAGGGCGTAGAATAATAACTCTAAATTTATATATGAAGGTTTGTGTGGTTTACTGTTCATTTGTGCCTTTGTGTTCATTTGTACCGTGTGTGTGTTGGTCTCAGCTGCGTGAGGGCTTTGACAGTGGAACAGATGTTACACTGGATGATGAACACAGTGTTCATGATGTGGCAGCACTATTGAAGGAGTTCCTGAGGGACATGCCTGACCCTTTGCTGCCCAGAGAGCTGTACTGTGCATTTCTGCATGCTAACAGTAAGCATGCAAATACACACACACACACACACACACACACACACACACTCACAGATCTACACTCAGTTAAGTGAGCTTGAATATATATATAAAAATGGCCTATTCATGCATGTTACAGATTTGTGGGGTGCTGATCAGCTGATGTACCTGCAGCAGCTGTTGTATCTGTTGCCTCCATGTAACTGTGACACTCTGCTGAGGCTGCTGAGTTTATTACACACAGTTCAGGATCACGCTCATGACTCTGTCAGCCCTGACCAGCAGGAGGTAGCTCTCTCTCTCTCTCTCTCTCTCTCTCTCTCTCTCTCTCTCTCTCTCTCTCTCTCTCTCTCTCTCTCCCTCTCTCTCCCTCTCCCTCGTTCTGGCTCTGAATGCTCTTCAACAACTTGATCTCTGTAGTACTGCAACTATCATTAAAATAACCCTTGGGCAATTCCAGCATTATAGTTATGACGTTTGAACATTTTTACTGAATGTGATGTTTCAGTAAAATTTCCAAGTTCCAAAAATGTGGCAGTTTATTAATGTTATACATGTGGCATCATATGAAAAGTATGTTTTAGATCAGATTTTCAACAAACTAATTTTTTTTGTTTGTTTCCATTATTTTCTTATGAAGGTTTCAGAATCGCACCACATTGTTTCCATGTCTATAAAACCCAGACAGTAGGAAGTATACATTTAACAGTGCAGGTTTACATGTCCTTGCTGTACATTTCACGTTCTCTTCTCTTTACTTTACTTTTCAGATCCCAGGTAATAAGATGACAGCAGGTAACTTGGCTGTTATTTTTGGGCCAAACCTGCTGCAGAAGGAAAAGGGATCAGAAAAAGATCTGAAGCCTGAGGCAATGGGCATCGAGGACAGTGCTGCCATTATCTCAGTTACCCTGCTCTTAATCCAACACTACAAATATCTCTTCATGGTGAGTGAGAGAGAGGGGGGGGGGGGGTAGTCCTTAGTCCTTAGTCTTTGTTTTATGTAGGACCAGGGTCCTGGAGAAATGTCTAATTTCACTGTGTACTGCAACAGCTATACTGTATATGGTTGAAATGACAATATAAGCTTCTTGTCTTGACTTGACTTGACGACTTGAGAGAGAGAGAGAGAGAGAGAGAGAGAGAGAGAGAGAGAGAGAGCTTGAGACTCATGAAGAGAGATGAGTGTTATAGAATCTGCATCCTGTCTCAATAATCATATGCACAGCATAACAATCATATGAAGTTATATGATGTGATTCTGAGTCAGTATTCTAACATGATGGCTGGCTGCAGGTTTCAGCAGAGCTCCAGCAGGAGGTGCTTATGAGTCTCATTCAGACTGATCCAGATGTCATCGACTACCTGCTACGCAGGAAACTCAGGTGATGGAACTGGATCAAAGAAACACTTCAACGATTCTCTGAAATTCATATTTTTACCTTCAAAAGCTGTTTTCCGAAAATTCTTTATAGCCATTGCTGAATTTCCTGTGAAAAATCTCAACAGTTCAGTTGATGTATTGAATCTTGAAAATGAATAATGTTTAGGTAATAGTTTCTGAATACACCTGTCTCACCGTGTGACAGTGGGAGCAGTGTGGCGATGGAGTCAGACTTGGGACTACGCAGGGACACTCAGACGTCTCTGGACTCAGTTGGTCAGTCCAGTGATGACATGTCACCTATCGAGCCTGTGTCCCCTTTGTTCAAAGACACGGCTGCTGGAAGTAGTCTGAACAGCGAGATTTTTTTCAACGCACTACGTGTCACCACCAACAGCAAATGTGAGTCTCGGTCACTGCTGGTTCTACAATTAAATTGAAAGCTTTTGTCTCTGTGCTTAACATCACCTTTAACATTTCACAGTGATAATTCAGAGGCAGAGTTAGCACATCTTTTTACAAGGGGTTATAAATCTCTCCTCCGAAGCAGAGTTTGCATGAATTTTAGCATGAATTTTACATGTGGTTAAATGATAGTGTGTTACAACCTTATTACTAAATGCTTAGCAGCCTGTGCTTCATATCACATGAAAACCTGGACGTAGTGATTAATTGTTAACTCCAGGTAAAGTATGAGAAGTGTGAAATGTGAAACTATATAATCCATGGTTCTGTTTACCCAGAGTTTTCTATAACCCAGGGTTAACTATTTCAAGTGTGAAAAGCCATCTGCAATCCCATTTCTACTGTATACTCTCGATTGTCTGTCCACATAGTTATCAAACTTACCATTTTCGTTATCTTCATTAACCACTCTCTCCTGGTCAGGGTCCTGGTGGATCTGGAGTCAGGCGCATGAACAATTTTTATAGTTTTATTATGTTCGTTAGAGTGAGTCGAGTACATATATAGTTCAATGTTAAAAAGGTTGCTTTTTTTTTTTTTTTACCCAAAATGATAATGAATGAAAAAGATAGTGCTTGTGTTTTGTGTGTATTGCTTTAGGCACATCAGACACTCCTTCCAAATCCATAGGCAAGATGCGACAGTTCCATTCCCATCACAACCTGCTGAGCCTCGTCCAGCCCTCTACCCTGCTGCAGCCTGAAGAGCGAGAGCTGCAGGGGGGCACGGGTCTGTCCAGTCCAGTCGAGGGTGTACACTTCAGTCACCAGCCGCAGAAAGACACCTCTCACCCTCAGAGCTCGAAAGAAAGGAGTGTGTGGGTGCGACATGGCTCCAACGCATCCTCCACTTCAGAAGACAGCAAGCAGCCAAGCAACTTCTGGGACTTTTTCACTGGCAAGGTGTCGGGCTCAGAGACTGTAGTATGACCCCTTGTGTCCTAGTGTAGTGCGCATAGTGTGTGTGAACTTCTTTACCTGCTTCCTAGAGACTTAAATACTCCCCTTCCACAGAAACACACCTTATAATAAAACACCTTGTAGCTATGATATATTTTTATATCTTTACTAATCTTCCTGCTCCCTTTGTTTTGAGGGTTCCATGCAGTGCATGTTCATATAAAGCGATATTACAAACTCCAGGAGAGAAATGAAGGCAGTTTACCAGAAATATTGAAACTCTAAAAGGAAACGTGTAGAAAGTATAAATGTGGGATCAGTTTTTGATCAAAATTGGATGACCACAGAGCTCTGAAACGAGGAATTCCACTGCAATGTTGGCTATACCACGGAGGGCCGTTACCATGGAGACCGTATAGTGTAAGCGTATATATCAAAATGTTCATTGGCCTTAAACAAGGATATATACGTACAAGACTTCATGCATTCATTCTGTGCAGAATTGTTTTTTTTTTTAGTTCAAAATATATTGAACAGATCCAGAAGGAAATAAGTTCCACAGAGCTGAGTTCTCCAAAGAACATCAAGTGCCAAGATGAATTTTACCCTTTTATTATTTAGTCACAGACTCAACACTTCTGAATTAAGGTGTCTGATTCAGTGTATTAAGAGCTTGTGAAAGATCTTATTCCGATTAAGGACACGGAAACATCACCGACATTTTGATTTGAATTGTTTAGGCTCATGTCCATTTTACTACAGAACAATGTGTCAAACTGTGGCTTTCATTCTGTGAGGTTTTAAACGTTCACGTCATTATCCAGACTTTTTAGTGCCGTGCTCATTTTACACATGATCTCTGTTATTTAATTATGTTAAGATAGCTAATGTAAGATATTGGTGAATTACAGTCATAGTATTTTTAAGTTGTCGAAATATTCTAGACACAGAAAAACATGATTTTAACCTGATTATAAACCTTTTTTGTGCCAGAATTCAGGCACAAACATCTCATAGGTTTTTACACAAATATTAAGTCAGTCCGTTAAAATACTGTCAGTGAATACAAGCGTTAATTTCCTTGTTAACAATATACTTATATTCTAATCATGCTGTAATCATACTAGAAATCAAATGAGGTATGATGTTGTAAAGTTATGAACTCAGTGCAAATATTTACATGTAGATTATTCACAGGTTTAATCGAAAGTGGGCCGCATTTGGATTTTGCTAATTATGCTTGTCAATGGAATTAACATCAGTACAACATTGCAGTTTAATTTTTCTGCTCTACCTTTTGAAAGTAAGGTTTTTCCTATCCCATGCCTACATTCCACTTTCCTCCTCCTCCTCCTCCTTTCAGAATCTCTGTGGTCTTCTGGCCAAGGCAGCTGCTTAATCTCCTTTATAGACTTGTGTACCACTATGAACAATGCTTACAAATAAAAGTATAATCAGAATTTCTGGCCAGTGAATGTTTTTTTTTTTTGTATATGAACCGGATGACCAAATGGATGCTGTTGCACTGTTTCCTTACAGATGATCCAGAAGGCCTTCTCTCCTAAACTTCTTCAGAGACCAGAATCAATGTGCAAAAAGTTGAGCGGGAAACAGTGGCAAGGTGAACTTTTTTTAGAGATCATATAAGCATTTTTCCACAATTCAATTTTGTTTTTGTTTTTTGACTTTGGGAGAATTTTTGAGTAAGAGTGGAGTGACGATCAGCAGAGATGACAACCAAAAGTTAACACACTAAACCACAAGGAGGCAGACGTTACTTAAAAATACTCTCTTGCCCTCTCACTCCCCCTCTCTCGCTTGATCCCCCTCTCTCATGCTCTTCCTCGCCCCCTCTCTTTATCTTCCTCTCTCTCTCTCTCTCTCTCTCTCCCTCACTACCTCCCGCTCGCTCTCCCTCCCTCTCTCACCATCTCTCACTCACTCTCCCTCTCAATCTCTAGCTCTCTCTTACTCGCTCTCTCTCTCTACAATGTAAAGAGAATGTACAAGGTGCATAACCCAATAAAACTTCTGTTACGTCTTTATCTACACATCAATAAAAGTATCATGCTGTTAAATCATCTGAAGGCACAACATACTGTACTGACAATATATCAATAAAAATAATTATTTATCAGTGGTGTAAACATGGTTAACCAACATTTTTTGAGAAAAACTCAAACTGTTCATTAATCTCCAATACAACACTCGCACTTCAGGGCAGTAGATTTTTTTTATGTTGCTTTTATTGAGAACCAACACCATCTTTTTTTATTTACTCCATACACTTCACAGCTCCTTCTTTTACAATCTGTATATTGTCAAAAGTGCAACATTGACAGGCAGTGGTTTGGAGAGGTGGGTGATCACATGACTCAGCGGACTTCAGTGCTGCGTTACACTGACATCTGCAAACTGGCTTTAAATGCAAAATAATCAACATTCATTTACTTTGATCAGTGCAGATGTGTCTTTAAACAAAATGATCACTGGGATGCAGCTAAAAATTAACTGACCTTTTTAATCAATCATCACCAGTTGCATTTTGTATGAAAGAATAATTAACAAAACATATAGAAGAAAATATAAACCTAGAATTTGATAGAAATTATGAAATTCACAAAAAAAAAACAACTTTCAGACATCTTTCCGTTACTCTGTTTACTTTAAGTATTGTATCTGTTTATTGTGGGTTTAATGTTAATAGCTCAATTAAGGCTGCTATAAAAGAAGTATAAAATGTTATAAAGACGACATTTCACCTTACATCGTGTCAATCGCAGTGTTTTTCAGCCCAGTCTTCCACGATATGGAGCACGTGTGTATTTACTACAGATAAGAACTAAGAACTTTTTCCCTTGGACTTCCAGTAGAAATAAGTTTCATTAAACAGGTCTGGTTTTTATTTATTTCCACGGCAATCGCACACACGTGATAGAAACCGGCTTTGAAAAACACTAAGATATTCCTTTAAAGTGTGGCATCAACATTCCTGTACTTATTACCCATTTATAACATGTTATACGAGCATTATAAGAGCTGGAATACAGATTTCTATATGATTTGTGGAAATTTGTCAGCAGCAGTTTAAAACCTTTACAGATAAGAAGAAATGAGAAGCATTTGAGAAACACGTGTGTTGATTAAAATTCTCCTGTTGGCCATATCTCAGTGCAAACACACACTGAGCTGATACTAGCGTGTTGGTGAGGGGTCTGGATGAACAAAACGATGGGCTGCTGAAGTAAATGAAAACATGCTGTTAAGCTATAAGGTTGCAATGAGGGCATTTGTGTCTCATTCAGTGGAAGATTACCAACATTTAAAATAAAATATCTGGCATGTGCATGTTCCTGTAGACGTGTTTGTACAGTAAGCCACAGGTCAGCTCACAGAGCCTATTAATCAGCTGGGAACCAGCAGAATGAGATAACACTCACTTCTCACACCCACTTAATGTCAGTGATTGGACATGTTTACTAGCAAAGCTGGAAAGAAAAGGGAAAATGAACCTCCACAACAATCAGGGGTTATATTTACCAATCGTATCTCTGCTCCAGTGATCTCAGACTGGGATTACTGCAAATGCACAGGAGCATTTAAAAACAGCTCATACTGTCACATGCCTATGCTGTTTGCACTTCAGTGAGTTTGTGAAATCCAGACAGGGATGGTTGCGGGGAATTTAGCTCTTCTGGCAACCCATAACTCTTCACTTTTGCATTTTCAGCAAATTTAGTTGGGCTGGTCTGGGAAACTTGTGTGGTCACACCAACGACCAACCAAAAAAAAAAACCGAAAAAAAAAAAACAAAACCCTGCAGTTCTTTGCTCCACTTCCTTTCTCCACATATATCCAGTTAAACATTTACAGAGTACAAAGAGAAGGAAACAAAAGCGCTTGGAGATAATGAGTATGAGATTCTAGCTACTCATTTAAAGTCATGAATTATCCAGGTCTTTAAATGTGAGGGCTGGATCTCTTGTGAAACAAAAAGTCTCTCGCTCAACTGAATCGTCAACACGGAACTTTCTGCAATAGCAAAAAATAATCAAGTGATGCCTTTGTACCCAAGTGTGCTGTTATTAAATCCAGGTTTTCTGTTCTATTCTACAAAGTGCACACTGCCGTAGTGTGTGTGTTCCACCAAGTGTGCACTGTGTGACATTCAAAACACTGCATTCGCTGGTCTGAAAGTAAATGGCTCCATCCCAAACACTAAACTCCAAACAATCTTATTACTAAACCATAGAAGCGGCACTGCGCCCGTACCCAACATCCTCTCAGCTAAACAGTGCTGGCAACCCGCAGGCTTTTTTCCCCCAAATAGCATCTAGTAAATGATTGCTTATGTCATTTCAAAGAGAATAAAAAATTTTTTAAATAATACAATTCTAAACCAGCCAAACCAGGTCACCGAGCTACAGCTGAGGTGCATCATATTATTGCAACATATAATATGATCTCTTGACTCTACATAGCCGGATACCTAGTGGGCACAGAGTGAGGTGTGTTTTCACAGCGGATGAAGGTCTAGTGAAAGACAGAGGGTCTCCGACCAAAATGTTTACAGGTGATTACTTTTATCATAAACTTTTCTGCGCCAAAACAGCGTTAGCTTTTACAGTACACACCTCCGTGACAAAGCATAAAGCAAAGTGTCATGCAGAAAAATGAATGCCAAAACGTCAGAATCCGATATCACTGGTTTTACATAAACCGTAACCTTTTCCATATGCCATCAAGAGTTATTTATTTTCTGTGCTGACTGAAGGAGTGTGTGTGTCTGTGGGATGACTGATGACTGAAAACCTCCAGACTTCCATTATGCCTGTATGGAGATGACTGTGCCACTCACATCGCTCTGGAATCAACTGCTCCTGCCTTCTGATTGCTGGCTGCTCCAGAGCAAAGGCTCACCTGGATGACTCGGGGCTCGTCTGAGAGGGTCTGAAGTGGGGACTTCCGTTGCCCAAGCCCCGCCTTCTGCCTCAGCCTGACTTTCATAAAGCCAAAGCGGTCCCATTCGCACGCTGCCAAAGGCTCAGTCTCTGGACTGGTAAAAGAGAATGTAGCCTGACTCAGAGTTTTTGGAAATGTCAGACGTCAGCCCGTAGAACTCTTCTATCGCCTGGGCATCTATTTTCTACACACAACAAGAAAGACACAAACGTTGCTGTGAACAGCCTTTCAAACCGTTTTATGTCAAGAGATAAACAGTTTCAAAAAATAAAAGTTTCACAACAAAATAAAAGCACAAACAAGCAGGAATGAAAAGAAGTAAAAGAGCGGAAACTGGCAGACTGAAGTCTACCAGCAGTATGAGCTTCAGGGAAATAAAGAAGATCTGAAAGGAATCCCAGCAGACTGGCGGCAGTGTACACTGTGGAAAATTCACATCCAGCTCTCAGTCTGTTGGAAAGATGCCCCACAGTGGGGAGAAAAAAATGCTAATCTGTCTTCTTCTTCTAATGCACTCTGGAGCCTCACTAATCCGTTATGAGCGCTGAGCAGCCGTATGACTCGTCACCCTCAATATTTTTACCTCCTGCGTACACAACACACCACTCTTGTACTTCTGCTTGTGTTTGATACCAAGACTTCATAGAGCTGTCCTTCAGGCTCAACCTGCAGTCTAGCCCTGACATTCCTTCCAAGATGCACATGCAGCATCGTGTTCCGTAGGAAATCCTGTCTACGTCTACACTTTGGTCTACGGTAATGATGTGGTTTTGCTAAATCATGAGACTAAACAATTGCAGAGTAATCACAAGAATACAAATAACAGATGGTGTGTCTCTAAATCCCTTCACCTGCATAATGATTGCTTTTCACTGCAAGAGGTACACACTTTTGTGCCAATAAGAACAAAAAGAAAAGAGACATTTCAGCACCCTGACTTATAAATCAATCATTTATAAATTACAAACAACTCGGGACCAGACTGAAAGTTGACTGAAAGACACAGTAGTCCCGACCAGTGCTAGGCATGACATGGTATTATTCTTATTTATTTATTTTAATAAAAAAAACTTACAAGTAGAAAATAGACTACTATAAACAGATCAGCATGTATTCAGTCTTACCTCTACAATATCATCATCAAACAGCAACCAGAAACCATGACTTTTCACTATAGTGATGTAATGACCACGATTTGGCCCACTGAAACAGAACAAGGAAATAAAAAGCAGTTAGCTAGTACGAGCAAAGCCATAATTCTACCAAGCACACTGATTTCAGGCAGTTTTTAATGGCGGTGATGGGTGTTCTATTGGTCTTAAATAAACACCTACCTCCCACAGTGCACCACCACAGCCACAAGGTCATAGAGACGGTCGGGGTTGGTGGCATCACCGGAGGTATTGAAGAGCCTCAGCTCCAGAGGGAAGACCACACGGTAGGACAGTTTGGTATAGCGATGCAGCTGGTCCATATACTTAAAGCGCTTTAGGTGCAGGGCGAGGATCATGGGTAATTTCTTCACACGCATCCTGAAGTGAAAAGGAAAGGTGACAAAACAGAAAAGTGAGCTCTTCTTCCAATCTAAGGTTGCTTTTATCTGAATGCTGAGACACAACACACACAAGCCACAAGTCACTGTGTCCAGCTGCTACACTGCTACTGCTGAGTTATGAAGCCTATTAAAGCCTGTATCTGTATACACATCAAAAAGTACCGTTTCTGTGCCTCCTGCTTACTCCGACACTGCTCACAGTAGTACTTGTATTCGCTGCATAATGTCTCTGTGTTACTGAAGCCCCTGCAAAAGGGAGACATTTCACACCTGTTAGATTAATAATGACCACTGCTTTACACCCACTGAACAATGACGGCTCTTTATTCTCATGGCAATGCAGTGACAGTCATGAGCCAAGGCACATCAAGGATGATGTGGCAAAATTAATACTGCAATAATGTCATCTTAACTTCTGGAAACACAATGTGGACAAGTGCAAAGACTTTGCTAACAAAGTCAACATTAGAACCAAAACATTTTGATTTCATTTTTACATCATTTATAATAAAAGCAATGACAATATACAACATACAGTCAAATATATATATATATATTCAAATATTATTCTTCTTGCCATATCACTTGAGAAGGCTATGCATACCTGAGGTATGAGCTCATGCGCCAGATTCAGAGTTTGTGTCATCCTATAAATAAACTATAAGAATTATCATATTGCTGTACAATTTATTCCCATGCAAGGAAATTTGTAAAGACGTGTGGCTATTTTTTACCCACTACATTTGTTAGTAGTAGCTAGCTACCATTAGCTAGCTACCAGAGTATGCTGTAAATAGCATTAAAGTGCTTTGTGAATTAAGAAATGAAAGTCTGGACATGTTACTCATGAGCAGATATATCTTTAACCCAGTCCCTAGGTATGGATTTACCTGAGACAGTGTGTGATGGATGTGTTCTGCTCCACATCCACAGAGAGATCCAAGAAATCCTCGTCTTTACTGCTAACCTGGGGGGTGACAAGGAAAGGAACCATTCTTAACATTTCAGATTTCCATTCATGAACAGATTTGTCTGAATAGTCATCAAACAATGACTTTAGTCATCGTTAGGATCTAGGTGTAAGATGAAATACAAATATGGATTGAAATGTTTATAAGCATGGATGACTCGTGTCCTATAAGCCTCATCTATTCCATCCTCTTTAGGACTTCCACAGAAAGTGAGGGCTGCCCTAGGTGCATTATAAAAGGTCAAACAATGGCTAATATATAAAAAATATATATAGAATTGTCAAGGAAACAATTACACTCCCAAAATGTAAACTAGCCCAGGAGCAGGAAGTAGACAGATGTCTGTTAGACAGCTCGTTCTCTTCAGCTCACCGCTTCACAGTTGAGGCAGCGCGTCTCGTTGGTCAGTGTGCCCTGGAAGATCTCATGCACCCATGTCTGCTGGTTCTTCTCGGCCGATTCTGCCTCTCCAGTGTTGCTCCCACTTCCACCTCCTCCTCCTCCTCCTCCATTTTGAACCACCTTGCCGTTCTGCTGCCGCTCTTGGCTCTTCTCCTCCTGCAGCAGGTCGGCGATGGTGTTGAGCAGGTAGTTGAGGAACTCGTGAGCATCTTGTTGCATGTAGTTGTCAAACAACTCTGACACAGGAAAGATACATATAGAAGAGTGACATGTTAATTTTAACGCAGTAATGTGTGAGAGAAATGTGATGTGACAATTATATGATTTGCCAACAAACCCCTATAATGAAACGTTTAATCAGGTATCCAGGTTAAAAAAAATAAAACAATATATATTTTTTCTCCATTATCCACATTACTGTAATTGTGCTCAAGGTTTAAGTTAATCAGGTAAAATATCACTTTAGTGATTAGTGTTTAGTTGATTTCTTTTTATGTCACTAAAGATGACTTCGCATTGTTTGATCTCTCAGACTGCAGCTTAATTTGTTAAAACTCAACAGAGATGAAGAGCACAAGCCATAATTTCAGAGCATGGCTAATAATATCCATACAAACTGAGTACTGAGTCATGTCAGTACATATGTAACGTCCACAATGTTATTTGCACTGCTATCTAGTGACTCAGTTTAATTTAATCACGGTGTGGATTTTTCCTCCTGTCATTAACGATGAGCCACCACTGAGCCTTTCTGTCAGATACATAAATAATAGCAGAATAAACAATATAATTAACCAAACAGCTGATAAGACAGGAAGAAGAAACCATTCCATAATGAACCTAATGCTTGCATCATGGCTCAATAAAATAAAGACGTCACTGTGATTAATCCAGTCCCTGCTGAAGCCATGCTCAAGACAATGAAAGACAACCTCAAACAGACTCCTCAGTGAAAAAGCAGATCGGATTAACTTTAAATCAATTGGTTTGTTCTTAGTGGCTTCACCCTTGCACTGCAGCAGCTTCGTGCTGAGGGCTGAACACATGGTCTGGTCAGAAATATCACTCTTAAAAACATTTTTGTGGTACCGTTTTCCTTCCTCAGGCGTGAGATGAACTTCTTAGGAGGGATGACTCCCACTTTTTTCTTCTGAGTAGCGATGCTGTTGAAAAGATCAGCCAGGCAGGTGAGCAGGCTCTCTTTACGCCGTGGTTGCACCTTGTAGGCCAGCACTTTCTCCCGGAATGGACGGCAGAAATACAGAGCCTGCAGCACTGAGTTACAGTAGCAGGTGTTGCCAAACTGCAAAAAAAGACCCATGGGAAGAGAGAAGAAAAGCCAAAGAAGATGAATTAAAAATACAGAGTCCGATAAAAGCTTGTAAAGTCAATCTTATGTATACTCTGTTGTTAATTTTAAAGCAGGAGGCTTTAACAACCAGATAAACTGCTAGGTTTTCTGATAAGAACAGGTGGTTTTTTAAGGAGAAGTGACTAATATGGACCACAGACACACACCAGATTTGCAGATGTCAGTGATATACTTAGCAAAGCTTTATGGTTAACTTACTCAGTGACAAAAAAACAGAGGTAACTTACATTAACCAGACCAAAGTAGTGTTCATTTACGGGGAACTGTTCTGGTCCAATCTCCTTCTCCAAAGCTGAGGCATTGGCGCCCTGAAAAATAAATCCACAAGGGTTATTATCTCAGGCTCTTACGCTCACTGTCATAAGTTACTACCAAAAAAATCTGTCCTTTTAAAACGAACAGAAACATCCTGTTGGAGGAAGCTTCGACATTAACAGGATGCCCAAGCACTCGGAAACGCGTGTTTTGTACTAACAAAGCACCTGCAGGCAGCCCAGCACTGCTCTTTATGTCTAAAAGGAAGTAATGGCTCTGGCCATCTAAAGTATAGCCTGAGTGTGTTAAAAAATTAAAAGTGCCTGTGTGACACTGTGTGGAGTCTCACCCTGAGGTCAGGAACACGGTTTGTGCAGATGGTAAAACAGATTAGTTTGTTATAATAATGGACCATTTTTATTCTTACTATTGTCACTTTATACCAGTAATAAGAGCTGTGAGTATCAGCTAATAGCTGATCCTGAATCGCTACTGACAAGCAGACGTCTGTGTAAATCTTCTACAGCAAAGTGAATTTGTGCCAAATTGTACAACTTATTGAACTTAATATACATTTAAGGCACTAAACACGTTAGTTACCCAAACAGAAAAGATCTTAAACCAGAGCAGTGTTTCAGGTTCAGACAAGTGGCAAGATTCACTGTCTAATCAGTTCATCCCTAATTATGAGAGTAAATGAATCCCACAAATCAGAGATGTCAATACACTCACAGAATTAAAGGTACCAAATTGTACTTTTACTTGTTTAGTAGGTATTACCATCTAACGTACGTCTTGTCTACCTTCAGTATTTATCATTTGTCCTGGGAAGGAGCATGAGCTGTATGTTAAATTAGCTTTTAGATTCAAAAAGCCTTTTAAATTACTTACACTCCTCCACCCCAGTGACACTGGGAAAATGATGACTTGGTAGTTTTATTTCTAAGAATGTATGACCTTGGCTGTTAGGACAGACAGCACACACACACACAAACACAGACACAAAGATCACGTTATATGTAACTAAACATACAGAGTGAAAAGTGAAAAGAACCGTTTAAGTGAAGGGACAAGCAGGACACTGCTGTCTCTGTTCACAAACACAACAACAACAAGAGGGATGGAGGAAGATGACTCACACTGAATTAGCACTTCTGCCATGAGAACTGATGCTAGCAGTGACGATTAACGTTAAGCCGTTTAACTTCAATTAAATTAAATCCCACCACAGCGTAGAAACTGACTGCTTTGTGTTACAGTGCAGATTGTCCGTGTGTCGACGTGAAGTTAGGACAACACTCAGAGACACAGCAAAAGTCAATTAAGCTTTAAAACATAACAAATGAAACACTCATATATACCGAAAAGTGTTTACTCATAAAGCATATGTTTGTGTTTGTTTTTTTTTAGGTTAGGACAGATTAAATATTGCCATGGAGACGCCCTGCGCGGCGCAGATGCTAGCTGTACTAAGCTAACTAGCTTAGTTTTTTAGCTTGAGAAACCAACTCGCTATTTTTTTATACTGATTTAAGGCTCCAAATAGCGGAATGATTAAATCAACATAAATTCTCTTCAGCTGAATTGCATCTCAAGAGCGCTGAATGACGAGACCTCGACTGCTGGGCAAACTTTGAGGATATATCGTGTGCTAGGATGACACGGTTTCTCTGCCTGCTAGCTGTTTACCTTCTTGTGCTGTTAGCTGAACCCAAACACCGGCTACACGCAGTGGAGGGACACACACACACACACACACACACACACACACACACACACACACACACACCACACTCTACACTCTCTCTCTCTCTCTCTCTCTCTCTCTCTCTCTCTCTCTCTCTCACACACACACACACACACACACACACACACACTCTACACTCTCTCTCTCTCACACACACACACACACACACACACACACACACTCTACACTCTCTCTCTCTCACACACACACACACACACACACACACACACACACACACACACCACACCACACCACACCACACCACACCACACTCTACACTCACTCTCGCTCTCTCTCTCTCACACACACACACACACACACACACACACACACACACACACACACACACACACACACACACACACACACACAGCAGCAGCAGGCTAACGGCTACAGAGCAAAGCTCAGAAAAAAAAAACAACAACCCACCATCGTACATATCGAGGCGATCTTTCGGACTGTCATCAGTATTTCCATCCGTCTGCCGCCATACTGGACCAAATCCAGCTGTAAATCCGTGACAGCCACAAAAGGCTGGATTTTCGGTAAAAGCTTTAGTCTGTCCAGCAGCTGGACACGGAATGAGGAGCACCGTCTGTCACTGCAAGACCTGCGTCCCTGTCCGGTGTGCAGGGCGCATGCGCAACATCTTGACGCGTGCGCACTCGCTCAGGGAGAGCGTCTGCTGTGAGAAGGAAGCGAGTGACCGATTCTCATACAGAGGCTCTAGATACAGGAGCTGTACTGTACAGGGAACAGGAAAATAAACACAATTTTTAAAAAAATCAATATCATTACGTTAAAAATCAGACAATTAATTAATGGAAACAAACAGAAATAAAACGTATATGCAAAAAATGAAATAAAAAAATAAAATAAATAATAATAATAATAATAATAATAATAATAATAATGATGATGTAATAGTAACAGAAATGTTGTTCTAATTTCTAGTGTCATTTAGCCCAATCCTTTAAGTTACAGGAATATCTATTTAATAACTTTTTAACTTAATTTTTACTTTGCAGATTTTTAATCCATAAACAGAAGTTTAATCATGGCCTTGCTAAAATACCTAATAATAAAACTATATGTTAGATTCCTGTAACCCTATGAGAGCTGTTTTGGTGATACTGTTCATAAGGTATCACCCACTTTCCTCTTCCTTGTTTTCACTGTTTTTCTCCTTTACGCTCCTCCTTTTTTATTACTCTTTAAATGTTACAAGCTTTATGTAAGTGCTCATTTTTCTCAGGGTGTTTGCACAGTACAATTTCTGCTTCGTCAAGAAAAAGTCAATAAAATGTAAACTCATCAATTTGAAGGTGTTTTTATGATGTTTATTAGTTGTTGTTTTTTTTGTATGTTATTTCTAACGCATAGATGTATATTATAAGATCTGAGCAACATATTAACATGCCAAATGAAAAAAAAAAGAAAAAAAAAAGAGCTTTTTCTTTTCCTTTCACTTGAGTCCAGTCCGGATGTTGGTGAGTTCCGGATGCGTCAGAGCGCAGTGTTTCAGCGCGGTGCGCTTTGTCATGGTGTCATCCGCCCCTTGGCTCTTTCTGCTCTGTTCTCTCTTGGAGCGGCTTTATAGGCAGCGGAATCCACACACACACAGCTACACTAAGGATACACACTTTTTGCGTATGATCACATTATCCAGTTTCTTTGCTATACGGATTACTGACATGAAGAGTGCATGAGAAACGGCGAGGAAGCGCGAGCGAGTGTGCGGATTTACGCCTGGACTGTTTCTCATTCAGAGGGTTTGTCAAGATCATTGCTTGGTGTGGGCTCAATCATTCACTGCCTCGCATTATGAGAACAAGACTGGAGTATTGGGAGAGGGTTGTTTGGATAAGTCAAAGTTCTGACATCAATTCGCAGGCACTCGGATGAAGTCGCCAAGTTTCTAAATGCGTCTCCCCGAGCAGCCGAGAACAATGAGCACCGGTTCTGGCAACTTTCTGCTAGTCCCAATACCGGAGTACCCAGGCCTGGACTGTGTGCCTAATAAAAATGTGAAAATAGTCGTTCTTGGAGCTAGCAACGTCGGGAAAACAGGTAATAATAAAGTAAATAATATTCTGTTTTTTTTGTTGTTGTTTTTTTTTTTTTTTAAATGTGACACATTTAAAAGAAGCTACAACTGTTTGTGCTGCAATCCAGTATCAGTGTGCAGCACGTGAAGGATTTAAAATACATCATCATCTCTTATCACTTGTGTATAGTGTAGGAGAAAATCCGTCTATACAAGACAGCACAAAGTATCAACAAAAAAGCTGAATGTGAAAGTTTGGGAATATCAGGCAGGTTTGAGGAGAAGCTGTCCTCCAGAGGGCGACACACAAATGTTTAGTTTCATGCATATGGGAACAAATATATTCAGTGTATATATAATTTTTTTTTTCTTGTAAATCCAAAAAAATTTGTTTGTTTTATTAAACTTTGCAGCCTTAATAGTACGATTTCTGACCAAGAGGTTTATCGGTGATTATGAAGCCAACACAGGTAATACCCCTACAACATTCAAACATTTTCTAACTTGTGAATCATAAACCAAGTAACCATAACGACGAAAACCTGGTTATTCCTTTCTCTAGGGGCCTTGTATTCAAGAAAAATCAATCTTGAAGGAGAGCAGGTTTCACTACAAGTGCAGGACACTCCTTGTGTCTCGCTGCAGGTAATTCAGTGCATCCTCAATGTTTGTTTCCTGTCTCGCTCTGTATCTTATCTGGTGTCATGTAGGTCAGGCAGTCTTTACCTCCGGGACCTCGGCAGGCTTCTGACAAACCCTGAGGGTAATTTTAGTTCAAACATTTTTGCCTGCAGGCAAAGAATGCGGGAGTGGAGCTAAAGAGGGTGTTCTGAGTCAGAGGGTCATTATAGTGAAAAGGGGAGAGAGTGTTTTTCAGCTCCAATCACAGTTTCCTTGTCCAGACTCCCGTTTTAATGGTTATTCCTCAGTTAAAGCGGCTCATTTTTCAATATTTATCAGTACAAGGCCACAAACAGGCCCAGTGCTGCAGGATGTGTCACCCCTGATCTTGGACAGCAGTTTCTAGCAATACACTCAGCTTGGTTTGCTTTTCTTGGCACACTTTAGGCTTTTTTCAACTTGCTGTGTTGAAGCACAAATGCGATGTTGAAAGAAAAACAGTCATGGATAAGCAAACTTGTGCAATCATTAAAACAGAATGTTCCTCCAAAATGCAATCTTTTTTCTCGCCTGCTGCAGCCTAGCATTAGTCGCTCTCATACTTTTATTTTCACTTATTTTTATTGTCCTTTCTGTATTTCTTTTACAGGACGATGCAGAGGGTCTGTACTGCCAGGAACAGATTAACCGCTCCATCTACTGGGCAGACGGCTATGTGCTGGTCTTTTCCATCACGGACATGCATAGCTACCGGACCATTCAGCCGCTCTATGAGCATGTGCGCCGCATCCACCCGAGTGGCAACATCCCCATAATCCTCGTGGGCAACAAGAGTGACCTTCTGAGGGCTCGCCAGGTACCTACAGATGAGGGCCAGGCACTGGCAGCTGAGCTTGGAGGACATTATTTTGAGGCTTCAGCCAGGGAGAATCATGAGGGTGTGCAGGCAGCATTCCTGCACTTGTGTCAGGAGGTGAGCCGGGCACTAGGAGGGGTGAACGGAGAGAAGAGGAGGGGAGGATTGCACCTTGTCCGGCCAAAGAGTCCCAACATGCAGGAGCTGAAAAGAAGATTCCGGCAAGTGCTCTCTTCTAGAGGAAAATCAACAACTGCAGTGTGATGATAACGTAATGCCAGTGATTGATTTACAGTCTGAGGAGACAAACAACATAATATGTACTCTAACTAGATTTTTCACTGCAGTATCCTTGTACCTCTAGTAAATACTGAGGGGGGGATAAACTTTTATCTGATTTTAAACAAAGACAATCTTTGCCTGGAAGAACACTAATATGTAGAATGATATAATGATTTATCATTACTGATGTACCATTTATAATATATTAATGATAAATAAAGATACGTTATGTTAAAGATATGTATTTTTGACAATTTGTGATTTTAGCTCATAATATCGTTACAGATGTTTTATCATTCAATTAAAAATACAGAGATGATGTGTGATGAAATGATTGGCTAAGAACATGGCCAGGGCTTTTCCAGGCTTTTTCATTATTGCTGTGTGCGAAAGTAAACTTTTAGACAAGTAAAGCTCTTAAACACCCTTAGATGGAAAAAAGATTTTTCTTCTATTTGGTATAACTGCCCATGAATTAGAGCAATTATTTTTAGTTATAAAGTTATTTCTAAGATTCCCTGTATGGCTGATTTCCATATATAGAAAGGAGGACAAGCAACTGGTGGTTCTCATGAACTCTGACTCACATAGGCTATGTGAAGCCAAAACAGGGGTTGGGCGAATGTTTTATATTTCATTCACTTATTCTTTTATTTATCCTTCCCCGCTTGTAAGGGGGGATTTTACAGCTCGAAGCTGCTTCCTTGTAACAGATATTCTGGAATGTGATGCTCACTCATTGCAAACAGCCTTTGACCCTTAATCGTGTTCCTTTGACATTCGACCTTTGATTTTCCTGTCCTGATCAGAAGCAGATTTTACTGCAGAGTGTCTTGTTTTTCTGTCTATTTTATTGTAAACAAGGAAAATGTTGTGTAAGTAAAAGTGACATTTTGATATGTTTTGTGTTTTAATGTTTTTTCCTTATTGCTGAATTCCTTGCAGAAACACAAAAGCATCCTTTACTAATTATAGATATTGTTCCTGCTCATTATATGTAGCTCTGTATATAAACAGAACAAAGGTATAGAGGATTCTGTAATCATTTCCATTTCCATTTTTCTGCAATCATTTCTGTAATCATATCATTTCAATTCCATTTCCAAGATACTATAAGACCATTCATGCCCCTGCCTCTAGTGCTTTTTTTCCTCTTTGGGTTGTGTACTGGCACTTAGCTAAAAAGGAAAGGCATATATTTTTCAATGGTTTGGCCGATTCTGGTTTATGCTGTTTGTATTATATGAAACATACATAATCATGAGCCTCAAATTACAAAAAAATGTATTCATGATCTTCAACAATGTTCAGTTTCTTGTGTGCACAGGCTGACATGATTGAGCTTGATAATGAACAGTTAAAACTCGTGCACTACAGTCTACTCTGCAATCTCCGATATTCACATGTTCACCTTCGCCTGACTGTTGGCTTTAAAATAAATATTTATGAAATTCAGATTTGCACAGTTGTTCAGGGCATCTGCATATTTTTAAAAATATGCCTAATTGACATTTTACAACTGTTCAATTTTTTTATTGTCTTAAATGAGATTGAATTTCCTCCCCTCATATTATGCCTGTGTTGAATATTCATTTCTGATTTGTCAGAAGCACTTGAATAATTTTCTATATGTGTAGCTCTTGAAAGTAGTTCAAATGTTAAATTTACTAGTTTATATTACTCTTAATTCTCTTCCTTTACCTGCTGGCCTTTGACTGCTGGTACCTGTACCTCTTCCCATCCTCCCAGGGTAGGAGGGTAAATAGTTTGTGGGATGGGTTAGAGGTGTCCTTGACGATGCTGCAAGCTTTACGCATACACTTCTTCCTCTGGACGTCCTCAGTGGCAGGACGTGAGGTCCCAATAATGTGAGAGTCGGTTTTCACCACCCTCTGTTGTTTAATATTAAGTTGTTATTTAAAATAGAAAAACACATAATTTTTGTGTCGTAGGCCTTTGCAACACACAGTAAGATTTCTACACTGGCATGACTCTACACTGACATCTCTGCAAAAAGTCAAACTGGACATTCACAGTCATTCAGCAAAATTAAATATGAATATATCCTGTTGCTCTTTAATTAATAGACCAAATGTTGTGTAGTACTATGTGTAATTGTAGTAAAATAATCACTTATGGGTCACATCAGAGTGTAATTCATCACACAGTCAGAGATTAACTGCATACCTTTATTTAGATTTATGGAGCTATGATGCAGACATCATCTTCATCTCATCATTATATACAGGACTGAAGTAAATGGCTCAATTACATTACACATTAATCTTCATATGAGAATAATAATTGATAGTACCTCTTGGAGACCATGGTGATGGCTTTGAACTGCTGTTGCCGCAGTCAGTCTTGGTCTTTGTCGTTGAACACTCTCACTCACTCATTTTCTACCGCTTATCCGAACTACCTCGGGTCACGGGGAGACTGTGTGTGTGTGTGTGTGTGTGTGTGTGTCCCTCCACTGCGTGTAGCCGGTGTTTGGGTTCAGCTAACAGCACAAGAAGGTAAACAGCTATCAGGCAGAGAAACCGCGTCATCCTAGCACACTCAGGCTTCATCGGGCATCAAGGCAGGATACACCCTGGACGGAGTGCCAACCCATCGCAGGGCACACACACACACTCATTCACTCACACAATCACACACTATGGACAATTTTCCAGAGATGCCAATCAACCTACCATGCATGTCTTTGAATCGAACCCCCAACCCTGGAGGTGTGAGGCGAACGTGCTAACCACTAAGCCACCGTGGCCCCCTCGTTGAACAACTGATGTTAAATTATTTGATTGATGTTTTTAAATTATTAAATGATGTTAATATTATTTATTATAGAATTAAATATTAAATCTATAAGGAATACAGAAAACTAAGTTGCACAAATGCTCCTTAATACACAATTCCACTGAATACATAAATTTGTAGAAAGGAAATGATTTAATCGCACTATCCAGTGTCTCCCTTTTTTAGTCTGGCTCCTCTCAAGGTTTCTTGCAAATATGGTCCCAGAGAGTTTTTCCCTTGTTGCTGGCTTGCTCTTTGAATCAATGTTGATTGTTAAAAGCAATATACAAACAAAATTGAATTGAATTTATAAAATTCAGTTCATTTACAAAACAACAATATTTTAAAATGTTTCATACTCAAAACAAAAAGTTGGTCACAAATTAAGAGAGCTAATTACTACACCATGTTCTCTTCCAACAAGATGGATGTCTCTGGACATCATGCTAATGACTTCCTGTGCTCAGATATGGTTTGCTAACAGCAGCTGCATAGACAGGCAGAAAAGTTCATACACAAGTTGTACAAAAGTTGTGTTTATTACCACGCAGACCGGGTGGGTCATATGGGTCCGGGGCGTCGTTTGTGAAATCATGTTTTATGTGGAAATGCTCATCTGGGAGATATTTTATGTGGAAATGCACTCAACTTGTGAAGAAACATCTGTGGGGGAGGAACAGTTACAGGACATATTCTCTCCCTCTGTGTTATCACCAAGTCAGGAAACACCTCCCAGTGGAGAGGGCAGAGCGAGAGAGGAAGTGGGACAAGGAGAAACTAAATGGAGGAGGAAAGTGAAAAAGAGAAGGAGAAAATTAAGAAAAGCAGGGAAAAAAGAGTGAATGTGGAAGGTCATGATATTGACTGGAATGTCAGGAAAGGCCATTTTCCACAAAAGCTGAAGAAATGAAGTCTGAGGCATTAAGTGAAGACATAAGTCCATGGCTAATGATCATCTTTCTTCAGCAGTTGTAGCTCATTGTTTGTAAAGGAAATCATTTATATTGTGCTTGTCCTAGGCTCAGAGTGCTTTACGATCAGGCATCAGGAATGTGGACAGAACTAAACTGGATTTATGACGCATGAGGTCTCCAGAGCTGGCAAAGCTGACTGATGTCTATGCTCGAATGGCATCTTTTAGCCTGCCTGAGTTTATTTCATGTTAATAATCTGTGGACTATACTGTTTCTGTTTCAGGTTCTCTGAAAGTTTGCTTTCTTTCTTTTTGATGTATTCCAGATCTTTGCATTTGTTCCAAGAGCAGCACTAAATGTCTCTGAAACATGATGGACACCAATATGCAGGACATTAAAGTACAAACAGTGGAAGACGTATACACACACACACACACGCACACGCACACACACACACGCACACGCACACACACACACACACACACACACACACACACACACACACACACACACACACACATTTTCACCAGAACAGTTATTAATGTATCTAAACAAGGTTACACCTACACCTACACTATCGTTCAAAATTTTGAAAACACTTGAAAATCTGTTTGTTTTCCAGTTGTTTTTCACACTCACAGTACAGTTTGTACTGTTCTATAAGGGGAGTAGTTCACAGCATGCTAAGATAAGTTCTTACCATGAAAAGAAAGAAACAAACAAACCCATAACTCCTGATGCTCCAGATACTAAACTATCCTAAAGGCCTTATTGCTGTAGTTTTATTTTAATCAGTACAACAGTTCTCAGCTGTTCGAGCACAATTACAAAAGAGACAGATTTTCTAATAATCAGTTGGCCTTATAAATTGCTTAACATCGATTAGCAGCTATAAGATGAGATGGAAATAAAGGACTGACAGTTGCTGATAATGGGCCTCTGTGTGACAATGTAGATTACTTTAAAAATCATTTGATTCATTTGATTAAACTGATAATGAGATTTATTTGTGGAAACTTTTGAACTTTTGAAGGAAAACCTTTGGATAACACTTTAATTCTTTAGACACCTAGTTGGAGAAAACTCCGGTCCTTATTAATTTTGGCATGTTTTACCTCTTATTTTAATGAAGGATGAATGGCGAGATATTGATGTTAACGGTAGACTTGGTTCACATGAAGGGTCATTTCAGAAAATTGGTGCCCTGGAAATATTTCAGATATAGAATTACTATAAACAACAAATTATTCTGTGATTTAAAAACATAGCTATACTTTCATCAAAAGTACATCAAATTAAAGTCAATTAAATATTATTTTACATAATTAAAATAGCTTTTATGCTGATAAAGGTAAGGATTTTGGCCTGTCCCACAATATTATTGTTCTTTTTCAGTGGGACATTCAATTTGCAAATTGAAGGCAAAATAGTACAAAAATCTCTCTCTCTCTCTCTCTCTCTCTCTCTCTCTCTCTCTCTCTCTCTCTCTCTCTTCTGTAATGTTCTATTTTGGATTTATTTTGGGTTTAACAGAAAGGAGTTACCATTTTTTTTAAAAGTCAAATTTAAAGTTTGTTTTAACTTAATATATAATAATATTGACATTTCAAAGTGTACATGAGCTTCTGTGACCTTGACATATTAGATAGAAATGAACAAATTAGCTTGAAATCGTCAGCCCTTTTAGTTTTCCCGTGTGTCAGGTTAGCCACATTATTTTTAATGTATTATTATAATAAGGTTTCCCTTATTATTGGTATTATTGAGCTAATGTCTATATGTATATGTAGGGCATTTGGTAGCCTAGTGATTAAGGTGTTGGGCTACTGATCAGAAGATGGAGAGCTCAAATCCCAGGGCCACCAATCTGCCGCTGCTGTATCCCTTTGCAAGGCCCTTAACCTTCAATTACTCAGATAAGTATAAAAAGAATTAAAAGTGCATGTCACTATGGATAAGGGCATCTGCTAAATGCTGTAAGTAGTTAGTATTGTTCATACATGCATATTGTAATTAAAGTATAAGTATTAAGTATTTAGATAGTTTTCACATTACTGTGTAGATATTATATTTTATTTAATATTTTCAGATAACAGTAGACAGACAGGACTCACTCACGCAGACAAAAAACAATGCATGGACGTGTCTAATAATAATAGCCTTAAAACATTAGATCAGTTAGAAAGTTAATGTGCTTCACGAATACAGCTATTCCAAGTAAGTTTAAAACTAAATAATGCAATTTAAAAAACAATATTAGGTAACACATATGTGCCGTGTAAAGAATGTGTTCTGACATCCCTATTAATCTGTTCAGTCCTGTAACCATTATGTCAGTCCTGTTGCTGTCATTAATTTTATAAAAATGAGTTTTGAAATGGTCTGAAAAGGCACCAGTTTTGTGGAATGACACTAAAGTCCTAATGTGAGTAATAGCTGTTTTCATTTCACTGACCACTCAGAAATAAGTGAATGATATTTGTGATTTTGGAAGTGCATGAAATTCTGAAAAAGTGCATGGAATTCTGCATTTCAGCATTTTCACTCTGTGCATTTAACTCTGTGCATTAACTGTGAATGGACATTTAATCCTAGTTCTGCAGAAACAATTAGGCAAAGCCCCAAACTTACTACTTCTGCATTTGTATATTTATGTATTTATTTATTTGTTTTCTATATCCTTTCTCCTTTACACCTTTCTTCCACATTTATTTACTGTTTTTTTGTTTGTTTCCATCCATCCAACCATTCATCATCGATCCATCCATCCATCCATTCAATCTTTTATCAATTTTCCCTTTTCTTTTCTCTTTATTTGCTTTGATATTAACTCCTATCTATCTATCTATCTATCTATCTATCTATCTATCTATCTATTTATCTATCTATCTATCTATCTATCTATCTATCTACCTGGTTGATTTTTCAAGCAGACTGTCAGTCTTTATCAGCATTTCCACACACAGCATTTCATAACACTGCCAATGGACTTGCAACATGAAAAGAACCCACTTTTACTCAGAGTCCAGTTTATAGCTACTGTGAAAAATTCCCACTGAATGATTAACAGTATGATGGTGCTTCTATATTTAATAAAATACTCATGCTGTTTAGAGACAAAATAATTGCCTTCTGTCATTTAGCTTAATAGTATGATATTATACCAAAGTACATGAATGACTCTGAATGAATTACAGTATGTCTAAGAATTACGTTTAGCTCAAACAATATTTTTCTTTCATTTGTTGGTGTGTATAAATAAGTATTTCTGGTCCCTCCTCCAATAACAGATACTACACAAATCCTACAAGTAACCAAATGACCCTTAAGAGTTCTTAGTTCCCTAAAATGGTTCTCTTGTCCTCTAGGGAAACATTCACACTTTAAAACAAACCTGAATCAGATATTTTTAAAGATTCTTACCCAATATGGTCATTGGGTGTTGTGCTGATGGAGATTTACTACAGGAAAGAGTCAAGTTTCTCCTTCAACATCACAGTGAATTTGTAGTGGAATTAAGACAGAGAAAAGGAGAACGTTCAAGAGATAAAGACATTACTTCACTTGTGTCATGTATCAGTGCTATTATTTTCTCTGTATATCTTAATCCCAATGGAAACATGGAAATACTGAAGCATTGCTTAATATTTTTGTAATATTTACAATATAGAAAACAATGTTATACAAGCAATGTAATATTTCAATAAATCTCACCGGTCACTAAAAATATAATGAAATATTTAGTGAGGGAATGCATTTGTTCAGGTTTTTGGCTTGGTGTGATAAAGAAAAAGCAGATATCCAGGCTAAAGTTGCAGGGTGGAGAATCCAGATCAGTGATGATCTTGCTCCGGTTATTTTTATCTTCTAAAATCCTGACCCTCAGGAGGAATTTTATTGTAAATAGCATTATTGTACATTTGAACACCATCAGCATTCATGCAATGCAAATCTGTATTCTACTGCCTCCATTCTGTGTAACAAGGAACTACATGTAGAAACTGAAAACATACATTGGTTCCAAACATGGAATATTATTCATTCTGGCTGTAATAAAACTTTTATCTGATCTTTGCCTTCGGCCATCAAATGCTACATAAATCACCTGAAAGAAACAAAAGAAACAACATTTCAATTCCAGAACACCGTGTTCAAGTTAGACAGGAATTTACAGGCAAAACAATAGACGTCAATATTACAATACTATATATACTGTTATATAATACACAAAGGCCTTGAACATTTGTAATTGTAAAGTTTAAATATTAATTCGAAATTATTGTCCAGACATTTGCACTTTTTTTTAGGAAATGCTTATGTTCCTTTGACAGGTTATTGTTGATATTGCCTGTCTCTTGTACATTCACAGATAATCATGAGTTGTGTTTGACCAGGTTGTTATAACTCACAGCCATTCACCCAGCGATCTGCCAAATATTGTTTTTGCACCAGATCCAAGTCAATCCATTTCCCACAACTAATAGTTCTGTGTGCCATGTCTGTCTCCTTTAGCTATATAAGGACATTGAGGTTTCAGGCACTCATGCCAGTAGGGCATCTGGTTCTCCCTTAAGTTGGTGATTTCACATGCTCCTCAGGGAACATGTTTCCAAAACAAGTGCAATAATAATTACTAATAGGATCATTTTGTTGATCTGGAGGATTAACTCAACTGCATGACCATTCAAGTACAATACCACCTACTATTTACCCCATTAATGAGCCACATAACCGATATAATGTCATGTATAACCCATTCTATTTCTTATGAAATTGTTTTCACGCCTGCTACATATAAGCATTGTCTCATTAAATGCTCTTTGTATAATCATTCAATTTTCAACATGACGAGTTAGAGGATAATGCTTTTTCAAACTTTACTTCAAACTATATTATGAGTGGGTTAGAGAGTACTCGAAGATAAATAATCAAAAGAAAGAAATCAGTTGGTTTAAAATTGGATTGATATAATCTTCAGGTCATTCACTTGAGGTCGGCTATGCCGTCACTTCAGGAAGAGGATACTTGGAGAGGATTAGAAATGTAACCTAATGCTGGCTGGAGCCCCGTTAGGGCCTCTGCAGCACCAATGGCTTTCTTCTGGATACATTTCTGTTCCTGTAGTTCATAGCTAGACTCATGATGAATGTAAAACTAGACCAAAATAGTTTCTCCTGGATTTTAATGCATATGAAATGTTGGTGGTCTGCAGATTTATGCTTTACGGATGAGGATAAGGTGCTATGCAAATGATCATCCAAATTTACTTTATCAAATAGAACTGGTAAGTTAACACGATTTTTACATCTATGCTAGTGAATGAATTGGTCATATCACTTTACTGGTCTTACTGAGCGACGCAAGACAGTACATTTTGGTTAGCAACGTTAGATTTTGAAAATAGTGATTGGTGCACAGATGTATACCAATATCTAGTAGGAAACAGCTTATAGCAGTAGCTGTCGAATTTTAATATTTGATTCATTAATTATAATTAACAGGTTTAACATGTACATATTTTAGTATCTTGGAGGCCTATGCTGAAGAGGGATTAGATTAAACTTCACAGACATCATTAGATAATCCTACTGTAGTTTTTCAGCAGTCTTGTAATTAATTCTTTAGTAGTCAGATACTATCTTCAAACCAATGATGAATGTCCTTTTAAGGAGACAGGTGGTTTTCATTGTATGTAATAATGGGGATGCTTAAAGATCAACATCTTAAAGTGCATTCACTGTTGGCTGTGTTAAGTCACCCGAGCACTTCTATGATATGCTTTAACAATTTTCAGTCACCTAAATTCTCACAGAGCTTCATACTGCAATGTAATTTGTGAACGGATGATTGAAATTCTCACAAGCGTATGTAGTTATAGGATATAGTGTACACTTAAAAGGATTGTGCTGATCCGATTCTTACCGTTAATCCCTCTATTACTTACCACAACACAGATCTGCACATTTTTTACAGCACATTTATAGATTACAGTTATAATCTCAAGGAAATCAACCACTTATTGTAGAGCTATTCTCTTCTGCAGAATACCAACTCTTTCATTTTCTCTCGTCACAGAACTATGGGTAGGCTTCAACAATGACACCTCTGATGTGACACTTGGTGGGCTCCAGAGCACACCAACCTTCCAGAGCCGTAGCCCTGAGATGCGACGGCGGCCCTGTGCCTTCTATAATTTACCACCAGAATGGGCCAGCCAAACCAGTGATCAATGTTCATCTTACCCTCATCAGTATGGCCATCTCCCCTCCTGTTCCAGTTGGCACTTCTGGGCCTCTGCAATCCTGTTGTGCCTCCTTTATCCTGTATCCTCTGCTGCTGCTATCTTTCGAGTAGGGGTGGTCGGCCCATGGACCTGTGACCTCCTCTTTGCCAAAGCTTATCCCAGTGCAGCAGCACAACTAGCTGTAAGTCGTATCAACCAGGACCCATTCCTCTATCCTGGGATCACTTTTGATTATGTCATCCTGGAGGAAGATTGTGAGACATCACAGGCTCTATCCCACTTCCTTGGCTACTATGTGCGGGCGTCTGCATTTGTTGGTCCTGTCAACCCAGGTTACTGTGACACAGCATCCCTTCTGGCGAAAAGCTGGAACAAAGCTGTGTTTTCCTGGTCATGTAGTGGTGATGAGCTCGATACCAGACACAACCACCCCACCTTTGTCCGCACTATGCCATTGCCCACTCTTGTGTTGTTGCATCTTATGCGGCACTTCCGCTGGGCTCACGTGGGTATCGTTTCCTCGGGTGATGACATCTGGATAGAGACTGCAAGCAAGGTAGCTAATACTTTGCGCAGCCATGGTATGCCTGTTGGCATAGTGGCAACTATCGGGAAGGACATGGTCAGCATGCGCAAGACACTAGCCAAGGTCAAGAAAGTAGAAAACCTACGCTGTGAGTTAAAAGTTCCACTTGTTGAAATGTACAGTAATAATGCATGTCATTGGCTTTTCTTTTCAGGTCTCTGTCATTCATTTTTATCTCTGTTTCTGTTCCATTCTAGTGGTCATCCTATGTATGCACTCCATCTTAATAGGGGGTAAAGATCAGCAGATGCTTCTTGAGATGGCTCATGATATGAGGATGACAGAAGGGTCTATGGTATTTGTGCCCTACGACACTCTCCTGTACAGCTTACCCTACCAAAACCTTTCACAATATATCCTTCCCAACAATAGCAAGCTGCTGCATGCTTATGATGCTGTGCTTACCATCACTGTGGAGTCTCCAGAACGGCATTCATTTTATCAAGCTTACACTGAGGCACAGACTGGTGGAAAGCTTCCCAAGAACATTAAACCCCATCAGGTGAGAGGGCAGTCAGACTGGGTGGAAAATTCACTCAAACTGGGGAGGTGCTTAAAGTATTTGTGTTTATATTGATATTTAGTTAAATTAATTGGTTTAACATCTGGTCGGTTTCTTCTGTCTGGCATTCATCATAAAAATAAAGTCAAGCGCCTTATATAGTATCTTATCTTATCTTATCATCTTATCTGACCTTATCTCATCTTCTTATTCTTACATATACCTTATGTACACTGGAACAATATGTCATTTCTCAAAGCCTCCAGTAGTACCAATTAGCACAGCCTATAAGAGCACAATGCAGACCAAACATTCTGTAATTCCATACAGTTTGATCTGGTCACTATATTATTCACCTGTAGAAAGTGGTACAGATTAAAGTCGAGTGGTCTATTATTTTATTGACCCTCCTAATCATATAGCAACACAAACTGTTGTGGCCTTGATGTGCAGTGTAGATTGATCACCTAGGTCCTAAAGCCAACAATAATCTCTTCAACATTAACATTTGTTTTTTGTCCCACACTGATTGGTGTGAATGCAACAGGCTGGTAGTCTCTGTGGAAGAATACAGATGATTGCTTTCTGTGCTTGTCATATTAAGAGATATTAAAAAAATTTTTTAATCCTATAGGTGTCCCCTCTGTTCGGTACCATCTATTCGTCTATCCTGTTCATTGCCCATGCCATGCAGAGTTTAAAAGCATCAAGACAGTGGATGTCTGGAGATAATCTGGCCCAGCATGCACATAACCTGACATTCAAGGGATTCAGTCACCCCATCCACACAAGTCATTCAGGCTTGGGTCTACTGGATTACGTTGTGCTGGATACAGATGGCTTATCATGGGAAATGAGGCCCTGCTATAGAATAGAAATGGAGACGGATATGGTACACTTCCTTGGTCGGTCCATTCACTTCCCCCGATATGGGCCACCTAAGACTGACTCCAGGTGCTGGTTCACGCAAGGAATTATCTGTGGTAGAGGTAGGAGGGTACACCCACCCACACACACACATATATACACATGCTAAACAAACACACAGGCTTTACTAGATAGACTGGTTAAAATCCATAAGTATGACTTGGTCTATAAATTCTTTCCATCTTTCAACAGGTGTGGATCCTTTCCAACTGATTATTTTCTTAATATGTGTCTTTCTACTAATCTTCTCTTTTGTTGCTTCTGTTTACTTTATAAGGTAAAATCATGTTGCTATATACTTATCTCTTTATATTTATAGTGCAATCTAAAATAGCATATTAAGAATAATTATCATGAGTTTAACACACAATGCAGATTATTTCTTCATCAGCACTGACATCTTTCTTACTATCATGTCTCCTAGGCGACGACTCAGTCAGATTCAATTAGTCCGAGGCCCAAATAAAATCCTGCTGACCTTGGCTGATGTCACCTTTATCAACCCATCACTAAGTAACAAGGTAATTTTTCCAGGATTTTATACAAACACAAACAATAAAGATACACACTACTGACTAACACACCTTTCCAAATCCAGAAGATGAGTTTGGAAGAAAGCAAGACCAGTGATACTAGAAAAAGCATCTCAGAGCGCAGCCACACCTCTCCATTCTCTAGTCAATCTCCGGCCACCTATGAGAATTCAAATGTCGCCATCTTTGAGGTATATGAGCATATTCAGTGAATATTTCAGAAATTTAACATGAGAGTGAAAGACAGAAGAGTTCATTTTTTCAATCCCACCTCTTGTTTTGCAGGGAGATTGGGCTTGGCTAAAACGACTTCCCCATGGAAACTTTCGGAGTATCAACCCTAGTACCACTGATGTGTTTGAACTAGTGAGTCATCGCTAGATAGTTTAATTTCTAAACACTCAAAGGTCAAACCTTTTTTTTGAGTGTGTGTGTGTGTGATTATTACAGAATGCACTTTTTCAAGACCTCTCTATGTACACACATAAACACTATTACATACAAATCATAGTAATAAATTAAATTGATTATATCTTTTCAGCTAAGTAATGTGGGAGGACAGTGACTCCATCTGTGAATAGACTGTAAATCATCTGTGACTGCATGAGAACAGTGAAATGCCTTTTTCTCAAATACAAACAACTGCATATTTACATACCTATTTTGCTTAAGCGTTCTCTAAAGGATATCTCAGAATTAAATTAAATTCCACTTTGGGTGGAAAGTTTCAGGATTCAGTATGTGATTCCTAGACATGCTGTGCTGTTGCTATCGCTCCGACTCAAGACATTCCCTGTGGGCCTTTTGCTTTTGCTTTAGTTCCATATACTATTTGCTACTTTGCTAACTGCTATGAATTTGACAATCAAATCCTAGCATTTTGTTCTGAACATGATTGGTGTAATTTTCAAGTAGGTAAACACTTGCCAGAGATACATACCTTATACAGCCAAAATTGTGTGGACACCAGATTATCACACCAAATAAGTAGTTCTTAAATATCCAATTTCAAATCCATGGGCATTGGCATGGAGTTGGCCACCTCTTTAGCTGCTCTTTGCTGAGAGCCTTTGCTCTTCAGAAAAGGTTTTTCACAAGATTCTGGAACATGTCTATGGAGATATAAGCCCATTAAGGCGTAAGTGCTTTACTGAGGTTAGGCAGTCATGTCAAACAAATAATCTTGGCACTCAGTGTTACAATTAATCTCAAAAATATTTGAGTTTGAGCCCAGGGCTCTGTGTAGGCCATTTAAGTTCCTCAACACCAAACTCAGGAAACCGTGTCTTTATTGATCACTCTTTGTGCACAAGGGCATTGTCATCCTGGAACCCATTAATGTAAAAATCAATATTAAAGCAGACAAATACATTTTTTTTTACAATTGTGTGCTTCCAACTGTGTGCCAACACTTTGGGAGAAGAACCACATATGGATGAGATGATCAGGTGTCCACAAGCATTTAGTCCACAAGTCTTATAGTGTAGTTTAGTGGTGGAAGATAAATGCATTTCATTCAAAACAATAAAAATGTGTTTACAGTTTGATCAACTTAGAGCTCTGTTATGCAAATAATTTGAAAATGTAACCTTGGTAAGGTCTAATGCTTGTTAGCAAGTATAAATCTTTTAGACCCTCCTTTAAAGTGCTTTCTCTAATTTCCATCCTCTTTGTATGTAAAGTGATTCATACAGCATTTAAATATTTTTCTGCAGATGAAAGACATGAGGCATGAGAATGTTAACCCATTCATGGGCTTCTTTCACGACTGTGGAGTGTTTGCCATAGTGACGGAGTACTGTTCCCGTGGCAGCCTGGAAGATCTGCTGCATAATGACGATGTCAAACTGGACTGGATGTTTAAATCTTCTCTCCTGCTAGACCTCATTAAGGTAGTACTCTCTATCAGTCAAAAATGACTGACATTTAGGACCAGTGGCATCGGTCCTCTAGTCAGAAGGTTGTTCAAATCACGAGACCACCAACCTGCCACTGCAAGGCCCTTAAACCTCCACTGCTTAATTGTATAAATGAGATTCAATGTAAGGGTGTTTGCTAAATGCAATATATGTAATGTAGGAGTCCACAAGAGGAAACTGATTGATGTGAAATATGTAGTTTAGACAAAGGTGTATTTGCTTTAAGCAAATAAATGATGCAGATTATAATATGACTGTTTGTGTGTGAATGTTCCTGGCATGTAGGGAATGAAATACCTCCACCACAGGAATGTATGTCATGGAAGGCTGAAGTCCAGAAACTGTGTGGTTGATGGGCGTTTTGTGCTCAAAGTGACTGACTATGGCTACAATGAAGTTTTGGAGTCTCAGAGGTTTTTATACATAGAGCCACTGCCTGAGGGTGAGTATGTGTACTTTGTGAGCTTTTATCTGTTCATCTTAGTCATGCAGATACCAGGTTTCTGTACTATCCATATGACCCCTGGTGGCTTGTGTTTTTTATTTTTTTTTGCCAGCCTATTTAGAATTGTTGAGGTTTTGGTCTCATGCCTGAACTTGTTCATGCTTCTCTATATACAACTCTACTTACACTTATTCTCTTTTCTGGACTCTATACAGAGCTGCTGTGGACAGCCCCTGAGATCTTGCGAACTTCCTATCCAGGGCTGAAAGGCAGTCTGGCAGGGGATGTTTACAGCTTCTCCATTGTCATGCAGGAAGTTGTGGTGCGAGGGCCACCTTTTTGTATGTTAGAGCAATCTGCTCAGGGTAGGACAATCTGTCTGGCATATTTTAAAAGATATACTGTAATATACTCAAGTGTCCTTGATTGCCTCTTCCTTGGGTGTGTAATCTTGAAGATTTAAATTTGTTTTGATCACAACAGAAATTGTTCAGAAGGTGAGGAAGCCTCCACCATTGTGCAGACCCACTGTATCTCCAGACAATGCTCCTATGGAGTGCATCCAGCTAATGAAGCAATGCTGGAATGAGCAGCCTGAGAGGAGACCAACATTTGATGACATATTTGATCAGGTGGCCCTCCTTTTCACTTTTCCAATTTCCTGGGAATAAAATCTCTATAAAAAAAATACCTTTTTTTAATTACTTGAATAACTTTAAGTCCCATCTTTTGACAAAGTAAAAAAAAAATCCCTCTTTACCTCTACTCCCCTTTAACAAGCACTGGATTTTAAAACTATCCACATGAAACTAATTTGAACCTGCCATTTAAAAAATGTTAAAAACCTCGAGAATAATGTTAAGAGCATGTGTAGAGAAGGATAACTGTGAAAACTCTGTAAAAGTTCTAAAACAAAGTAGGAAGTAGGAAGCAAAAAACATTCATTCATTCATTCATCTTCTACCGCTTATCCGAACTATCTCGGGTCACGGGGAGCCTGTGCCTATCTCAGGCATCATTGGGCATCAAGGCAGGATACACCCTGGACGGAGTGCCAACCCAATCGCAGGGCACACACACACTAAATTCACTCACACAATCACACACTAGGGACAATTTTCCAGAGATGCTAATCAACCTACCATGCATGTCTTTGGACCGGGGGAGGAAACCGTAGTTCCCGGAGGAAACCCCCGAGGCACGGGGAGAACATGCAAACTCCACACACACAAGGCGGAGGCGGGAATCGAACCCCCAACCCTGGAGGTGTGAGGCGAACGTGCTAACCACTAAGCCACCGTGCCCCCTAGCAAAAAACATATTAATGAATAATTTCTAGTACATTTCTAGTAAATAAATCTCAAAAAACTGTAAAAGGTATGAGAAGGTCAACCCTGCAATATCATTTTTCTCATCCACACAAAAACAGTGTGAGGGGTGTTTTAAAAATGACTTTGACCCAAAACACAGATGAAAAAAGACATTTTAAATAATATCGGTCTTCATATAGACAGGGTTTTTTATTTTAGTATAGCAGGAGCATTGGTAATTATATGAGATTATAAGACTATAAAAACATCTTGATAACATGTTACAATACAACATTTGGAAAACCTTTACTAGAGTAACTTTTCATAGATTAAAAAAGACAAAGAATTCATTTCAGATATCTTGGATTGCAGATTATTTATTTTTTTAATTTACCAGAACAAACTTCTATCCATCTGTTTGAGCCTCACCGTTATCTCTCCCTTTCCTTTCTTCAGTTCAAGAACATAAATAAAGGGAAGAAGACAAACATCATAGACTCCATGCTGAGGATGCTGGAGCAGTACTCCTCTAACCTGGAGGAACTGATCAGGGAAAGGACAGAGGAGCTGGAAATTGAGAAACAGAAGACAGAGAAATTGCTTACACAGATGCTGCCACCGTGAGTAGAATATATTGGAATATATGGAAATATATTCACATTTTGTAATACAGGATATTTGTCTATATAGTAATTTAATAGGATGCTTTCTTAAAGAGCTAAAATAAGTTAAAAAATATTTAGAATAGTGTCCAAAAAATTATTTGTTTTTGACATCTGATGAAATAGTTCATAGGTAATCATCTGATGATCTGATTTCTGTGAGCTCTATGTTTGTGGTAGTAAACTATTTTTTTGTATTTAAGGGTATGTACCACTTGATTCACACACACATACGCACAAAAACACGGTCTCAAGCTCTAATTGTTTGTTGTTTTCATGATTCCGTCTGCTCTACTGTAGGTCAGTAGCCGAGGCTCTGAAGTTGGGAACCACGGTGAAACCAGAGTATTTTGACAGTGTCACTGTTTACTTCAGTGATATTGTTGGCTTCACTACAATCTCAGCCAACAGTGAGCCCATCGAGGTGGTGGACCTTCTTAACGACCTCTACACACTCTTTGACGCAATCATCGGCAACCATGATGTGTACAAGGTGACTGTTATTTGGCTATGGAGTGAGAACATCTGCTTGAGTCAGATCTTTTATTTAATGTATTTGTACATCACTAAGAATATGAGAGTGAGTTTTTTAAGGCTAATTGCTTTTGGATCGTTGGTTCTATACGACAATATACATAAATTGGTGCATTCTGTGTCAGTGAATACAAGTTATGCATGTAACTATGATCCTCTGAAACTGAATAAACGCAAGGACAGATGAGAATCACATGCCAGAACCTTCCAGCACAGTCACAAAGTAACATATCACTTTATATTTGCAAGAAATAATTCTGTGTTACAATAATATCTTCTTGAAAGGTTTCTCTAGGTTAGCATCTGTGCTCTGGGTGATGGGAACATACAGTAAATCCACATGCAGTAACCAGTCCTGTGGATAAACAGCCTGAATTACTTCTGACAACATTTACATTTATTGCATTTGGCAGACACCTCTATCCAGAGGGACTTACAGAAGTACTTTTATCAATGAATAGGTCGATACTGGTTCATTTGGTCAAAGACTAAGAACGTGTCTTTCTTCTGAAATTGATGTATGTTAAGTACAGAATCCTTGTCATCATTTGTCACAAGACAGAACAGACTTCTAGGGTCTTTAAAGATGGTTTAATGCTGGTGGGGCACAGGCTCAGAAATGACCATGGTACAGTACCATAGCTTGATTAGAGGTACAGAGCATAAGCCAGGACTCCTCATATCCTGGTCTAGGGGCTTAGCCAGTACAAGGTGAAGATGGTGTCAATCAGTTTGAACAATGTTTGCAGATTTTAAGCATTGTTACTATTGAATACTAGCAATAAAAGGCTAATGCATTGTCTGTTTCTGTCTCATGTGATGCAGTATTGCAGGAATATCACCGATGTTTCACACAATAACTATGCGTTTATGTTTAAATCGTGTTCCATTTTTAATTATTTGACTACTTTAATTGAGACTGTGGTGGCTCAAGGATCAGAAGGTTGGGGGTTCAAGCTCCAGCACCACCAAGCTGTCACTTCTTGTGCCTGTGAGCAAAGCTTTTAACTCTCTCTGCTCCAGAATTCTCTCTCGCTGCATTTTGTCTGACCCTGTGATCTGACTTCAACCCTAGTCTCACACAGGTAGACCTTCAGACTGGGTCTGGGACTCTATAGCAGCTATTATTGGCTAAGAACTGGCCAAGAGGGTGTCTGACTGACATGTATAGTTCACAGTTCAATTTGTTCAGTGTCAGGTTTTGGGGCATGGAAACGAAAAGTCCATACAAAAATAAGTCAGCGTGCATGCACAAATGAGTTATTTTAGAATTCATGCAAATTAATGAGTCCATACCATGAACTTCACATAATCTGGAAATCTAGCATTTAGCTGATCCTCATAAGCGCTCATTTTCACAGTTGTAAATATGATGACTTTTTTCTTCCATGAGGGAAGCAGAGCATCGGTATGGCTTGGTTTCCAGGTGGACCATTGTGCCTCCTGAAAATCCTGTAGGATCCAACCAATCAGATGACGACTTCAAAACTTCTGAAGTTTTTCCAGTTTTATGTACCATATGCATCAGGCATTCAGCCAATGGTCAGAGGCCGAGACTACCGCAACCCTAGCAAGCTGGTTATATGCAAAGGAAAAAATCTTACTGTGCTGTAGTATGTATATGACAAATAAAAGCTTCTTCTTCTTCTGAGACTGGATCAGGATAGAACTCAAACCAATAGTATAAAACTTACTAGAAATAGTATAAAGCTTACTAACTTACTGCTTCTTCTTCTTCTTCTTCTTCTTCTTCTTCTTCTTCTTCTTCTTCTGCTCTCTCTCTCTCTCTCTCTCTCTCTCTCTCTCTCTCATGTATAGGTTGAGACAATAGGGGATGCCTACATGGTGGCATCAGGTTTGCCTGTGCCCAACGGGAACCGCCATGCAGCTGAGATTTCCAACATGGCTCTAGATATCCTCAGTGCTGTGGGGACATTTAAAATGAGACACATGCCTGATGTACCGGTCCGAATCCGAATAGGACTTCACACAGGTCAGACAAATGTTTGTGTGTAGAATGTGCGGCAGCAAGAAAATATTTGGGTTTTGTTCCTACCTGCACATAATCACTTGTGAGATGAACATGAATATTTCAGAGTAATTCAGAACATTTTAAAAAGTACATAGCTGTTGATTTATACATGTATGTCCTTGTGTAGGTCCTTGTGTAGCTGGTGTTGTGGGCTTGACTATGCCCAGGTACTGTCTGTTTGGAGACACTGTAAACACAGCTTCTCGAATGGAGTCCACAGGGATGCGTGAGTTAATAAGACATCAAACTCATATCTGAATATTTTCAAGGTTTTCTCTAAAGGATTTGATCCTGTTCCATAACTGAGTTGTTCTCTTGGATTCCTACAGCATATCGGATTCATGTTCATTCCAGCACAGTTAAAATCCTGATGGCACTGAATGCAGGATATAAAGTCCAGCTGAGAGGAAGAATAGAGCTCAAGGTAAGACTCTTTGCTCAGAGATTCAGCAATAGAAATATTTACTCGGGTTGTGCGTTCAAATCCCACTACTCTTGAGCAAGCCCCCTGACCTTCAGCTGCTCAGTTGTATAAATTAAATAAATGTAATCAATCTGGATATTGGTGTCTGTGCCATAAATGTAAATTTACCTCATGCCAACTTCATGGTCCCCAATTTGCTTGTGAGATCAGAATTACTGAACAGTGTTTGTGTTGGATTGTGTCTGTGTTGGTTTCCTCAAGGTGCCTCCCACCTCACAAAAAATCTAAAAAGCCCCTAGTGAATAGTTTTCTGAATGTGTGCATGCGGTTTATCTCTTTATCACACCCAGTTTTCCCAAGATAAAGGATTAAGAGGTCACTTAAAATGATTAAATGAAGCACGTAAATCATTTTCTACCAACTATTTCAGTAAATATACATAGTAGCTGGTGTATATTTACTGAAATGGTTGTGTGTAGAAAATGATTTTAAACCCATGAATAGCCGTTAAAATGGTCTATCGCTGAACTGACAGGAAGATAACTACCACTCATTACAACTGTGGGAAGCATCTCTCATAAGAACACATAGGCACATGCAAATTTTAAGGTGGATGGGTCCAGCAGCAGTAGCTACTGTGCACATCAACTGGTTTAACTGTGAACTTTGATTTGATTGATTGATTGATTGATTGATTGATTGATTGAATGATTGAGTGATTGATGTATTTATTTGATTGATTATTAGTATTAGTTCCCAAATCAATGTAATTCATTTTCTACATGCTGAAAAAAGCTACATCTTAAATATTATGTTGTGGAATTGAAGGCATTTTGCTTTTGTTTCTTTACACATGATGCATTACGTCCACGCTGACATTCTCAACTGCTTTCTTCCTCAGGGCAAAGGTGCAGAAGAGACCTACTGGCTCATTGGAAGAGACAGTTTCACCAAACCACTCCCTGTCCCACCTGAACTAAAGTCAGGGTAAGAGTGGGTCATCCCATGGCCTGTGACCTGGCAGTGTGTCTGTGTGTGTCTTTCTTGTTCATCCTTTCTAATATATTTTGCAGGCAAATGGCACATGGCTTGCAGATGGAGGAAATAGCTGCATACAAGAGGCGGAAAGCGGAGAAAGAGCTTGCAAAGAAGAATAACTGAGGTAATGTTATGCATGGAGAATGTATAACATTACTGAATGTGGTGTCTGAGATAGGAGACATAGGACACAATTAGCACATCTGTGCCATTATATTTGAACTACATTCTCCAACTATGAATTAACTCAGTTCTTCTACTTTCAAGTTATGTTTCTCAAGCTATATTTTGCCAGTTATCATTATTTATTTTTTTTTTAACTTTTTTCATACCAGCCATCACTGTGTGTGTCTCTGTGTGTGTGAACTGAATAGCTTACAAAGCTGTTCAGTTTCAGAAGCTGGCGCTGAAACTCCTTCAAGGATATTAATGAAGATCTTCCCCACTTCAGTATAAAGAAAGACTGTAACCAAAATGAAATAAATCTTTATAAAACTGATATATATATATAACTATATAACTACTTTGTTTTTGGCCTTGGAAGATGCATGACTTGTATAGTTAAATATAGCAGTTCTACATGCTCTCTCTTTTCAGATGGCATTGCACTCTTCTGGTATGGATAGCTGTGAATGTTGCCGGCTTTTGAAAACCGGATGCCAGCTATGTTTGGCATGCAGATGTGTCTATTTGTGTTGTCTGTTCTGTTCTATATGTCCTCCTAGGGTTCCAAATATAAATGTCTTAATGTAGGCCTAAATCAGGGGTGTTCATTAATAAACAGGCAGGGTCAGTGTGGGTTCAGGGTTTTATTCCAACCAAGCAGAAACCACTCCAAAAAAAAACTTTGGAAAGCTAAGATTAGCTCTTTAAACAGGTGAAATTACTTGATCGGAATGAAAACCTGCACCCTGAATATAGGTTTGGACGTTCCTGGCATAAATAATCAATACATTTATTCTGCATCTACAGCTAATGAATGTGTTTAATAAAGTATTTAAATGATTAGGTTGATGTACGCTCTTTATTGTATGCTGTTTTTCAGGCCTGAGAACAAGGACTTTAAGTTGATGCTTCAGAAGGCGGTGAAGAAGATCTCTGCTGTGCGTCAGGTGGCCCAGATTACTCTGGCTGATGAAGATAACATCATGATGCACCATCACTGACTACCCTTCACCAGTACACTTGAGACAGGAACTTCATGCAGTTAACAAATGCAACGAGGAAGTCCTACAGTATATATCAGCCTTCTTCTTTTTCTCTCTTGCTCTGGTCAAGGTGGCTTGATCTCTGGATATTTACTACATCCTGTAGTTGGGTTGGTGTGTCGCAAAAATCAGGACTTCAGCTTTATATTAACGGCTTCTGTTCACGTTTCGACTTTAATACAGCATGTCGTCTTGTGTGTATTTCAGAGACTTTTGCTGTAACTTCTCATTGTGGGACTGAATGTGCTATAAATGAATTAAACTGCTACAAGTAACACACACACACTCACAACTACTGGTCTTGTGGAATATTCCAGCACTGTGGAAGCACTGTCTCTCCATGCTGAACTCCATCCTGAGAGATTACAGGTCTATTCTGAATATTATGAAGCACCTTTGTGACACAAGCCAAAGTCGCATATGAGGAACTAAAATTACCCACTGAGAATCCATTGCTCAGCAGGAGGAGGATTGGATCAGCAACAGAGTGATAGACAGAGACATCGACAGAGAGCCAGAGAAGTGAGGATAAGAGATTGGATGAAGGGATAAAAGACCTGAGTGCTTTCCATTTGCATACAAATTTCAAACTCTGGTTCCTATCATCTATAGGAAAGAAATGTCCTTCTCGCCTGAGGAGAAATCTTCCAAACCCGGGTCATCTTTGTCCTGGCCAGGAAATAATAAGCAGAAACTTGGTGCATAAAAAAGAAACTATACAGTACTTACATGTTAAAACATTTATGGTATAATTAGAGCTGAATGTAACTGCATATAGTGCCCATATCTAGTAGACTGATCAACTGACATGGTTTTAGAATAGAACTATTACTGAAAATGTTGTTCAGACAGACATATCTTAATAAGGGGTATGCTTAGCATGGACTCCCATGGATGTCATTATTTAAATTAACAAACCTTTTAGCAATTTATGGACTTGTCAAACATGTCAAATGTACAGTATCTACTTCGCTTTTGTTTTTTTTATTGCTGTGATGTATCTTTAAAAAATATGACAATCACAAGTATGAGAACTGAAGACAAAACAAAATCTCTGTACTATGATGACATCAGTGAACAATTTCAAATGACTTTAAAATGAAATTCAGATATTAAAGTTGAACTTGTGTATTAAGGGCACTTATCGGCTCCTCTGGACAACCTGCCATCCTGCAGTGTTTATAATCTGCTACACCTGATCCAGCTAAGAAGATGATCAGGAGCATGAGATTACAGGTTCGGAATGATCTCTGTCAGAATTGCTAAACATTGATTAAGGCCATAATTTAAGCAAGTGGCTCTCAGTTTACTGGTCTTTACGAGTGCAGTCCCACCATCCGAAGTGTTTGGTTAGTTAGTTGAATCAGGTGTGTCAGCAATTCAAAAAGTTCAAAACTGGAGTTGTTTTAGCCACAACACACTTTTATTCAAAGGTGAAAAAAAAGAATTGATGTCAACTTAATAAAATTGACAATTAAGAATAAAATCTGTCTTTTATTTCAACAGAGGTGTGTTTATTAGTTTTGTGAGCAGGCAATAATCCTCACTGTAAATCACTGACTTCCTATGAAACAACGCCATTTTGTGGTCAGTGGTGTAAACGCAGCAGATGGTGACCTAGATGTTGTGTGGATTAGGCAAAGTGGCTCTATATAAGAAGTACACAGAGTGACAAGGTCACCCTGGACTGGATTTAACAATTCTAAAGCCTCCCTGTTATCCCGCATGCAGATTATTACATACTCCTGAAGATGTTTCTGGAAATGATTATCTGTGATTATCTGTGTATCTGTGTATCAAGTATGACAAATGAGGCAGTTGTTATTAATAGACAGTATTAATACATCAAAACTACAAAGCGAAAATGTGAGCAATATCATGTTCATGTTCACTTCTCAAGAGCAGTTTTTCACCCTATTAGGGGATGTGTTACCAAATCATTTTCTTTTCTTTTTTTTTCTTTTCCTTTACCAGCAGTACTACAATTTCAGGGTGAAGACTGAAGAGAGACTTCATGCTTTTTCTCAGCATGAAGAAATGAGCCAATTATTTCTTACACTAATCAAAAGCTTGTGAAACTTACTCCTGTTCTATACAATTTACAGGCTACAACATGGTTTCCAGGCTGATGGTAATTAAAAGAATCCCTTTTCTCTATTCCCTATAACCAGCCAATGTTTATTTTATAATAGCACACTGTTCTAAAATCTAAAATTGTCCAAGCATGAAATGGATGACTTTTATAGTATTTAAAAGGTCCTATAATTTTTTTCACAGCATAATACAAGGAATAAAAAGAAACTCTTGAAGAGAAAAGACTAGAAGACATCAAGAAGCTTTTATTTTATTATTGTTATTGTTATTATTATTATTATTATTATTATTATTAGTAGTAGTAGTAGTAGTAGTAGTAGTAGTATTGTTGTTGTTGTTGTTTTTGTTGTAATTTCATTTTATGTTTTTTATTGTTATGTGTCAGAGCTATGTGTGTCTACAAAATTAAAAAAAAATACATTAAAGAGGTTCTATTTTTTATTAGTGAAATTGAGGTAATTCATGTCATCTACCACTTGAAGGTGCAACTGAGTCATCACTAACGGGTGAGGTCCACAAACTGGCTTTTAGTGTAGATCTTCCTAATCACAAATTCATTTACTACTAAATTTATTCAATGAATTCATTAGATTCATGTAACACTACTTTATATCCCTTTTCTTGTGAAAATGTGTGTAAAAAGTACTAAGAAATTATGGGAAAGTATAAATTACTCACTAGAAATCATTTAATTATATATATATATGCCTGAAAAGTTTATTCCTATTTCTGTAAGTTTACTGGATGTGTGCATGTACATGTGCTGATCATATAATTAGAATATCATCAAAAATATTTGATTTACTTCACTAATTCCATTCAAAAAGTGAAACTTGTATATTACATTCATTCATTACACACAGACTGATATATTTCAAATGTTTATTTCTTTTAATTTTGATTATTAAAACTGACAACTATTCAGTATCTCAGAAAATTAGAATATTACTTAAGACTAATACAAAAAAAGGATTTTTAGAAATCTTGGCCAACTGAAAAGTATGAACATGAAAAGTATGAGCACATACAGCACTCAATACTTAGTTGGGGCTCCTTTTGCCTGAATTACTGCAGCATTGCGGCATGGCATGGAGTCGATCAGTCTGTGGCACTGCTCAGGTGTTATGAGAGCCCAGGTTGCTCTGATAGTGGCCTTCAGCTCTTCTGCATTGTTGGGTCTGGCATATCGCATCTTCCTCTTCACAATATCTGCATCTGAAATCTGCATCTCCATAGTTGGTGAGCAGCAGGAAGCATAAAGTGCTCTAAAACTTCCTGGTATACGGCTGCATCGACCTTGGACCTCAGAAAACACAGTGGACCAACACCAGCAGATGACATGGCACCCCAAACCATCACTGACTGTGGAAACTTTACACTGGACCTCAAGCAACGTGGATTGTGTGCCTCTCCTCTCTTCCTCCAGACTCTGGGACCCTGATTTCCAAAGGAAATTTACTTTCATCGGAGAACATAACTTTGGACCACTCCAGTCCAGTCCTTTTTGTCTTTAGCCCAGGCGAGACGGTTCTGACGCTGTCTGTGCACTTCATGCTTCCTGCTGCTGCTCGCTCCTGCTGCTGCTAATATGCCAAAAGAAATATTTAAATATTGAATTGCAACAACTAAGATATTTCCTCCCCTGCCTGTGGCTCATGTCTGACTGCACCGGATGCTCAGAAATGAACAAAATAAATATAAAAATAAATAAATGATGCATGTATATGTTAAATTCCCTCTATATATTTGTAGCAGACAACACGTGTGTGGAGAAATATTTAAACCAGTTCTAAAAATTAAGTAGCTTTCTTTACAAGCTCAATATATTATGTACCCATTAAGTACGCTGTCATCAGACAACATATGGCCTCTTATAAAAACACAAATACCATTACAGAACTTTCCACTGGGCAATGAGACAAGACATGGCCATCAAACACATTTCCGCTGTCAGTCTGGGAAAAGTGTCATAGTAAATTATGGACTGTCTGGCACTGCTTACTGACCCTAGGAATAGTGGGCAGTACACAGAGTACAGTACAAGCATGCAACGCGTTTCCATTGTGTGAATACCTGGCTTGAGCACAGTTTGTCCTGTACTTCCAGTGTCTACTAAACACTTTATCTTTGTCAGGGCAGAGATGCACGATGGCAACACTGGACATGAGGAGGGGATCTACAGCATCTGGGATGTTTTTCTGACACATTCAACAGCAAATTCCAAAATTTTCTCACTTGTTTCGAATTGGCTTTATCAAGCTGAAAAGACACTATATGGCCAAAGGTTTTTGAACACATGACCATCACATCTGTATGTGCTTGCCAAACATTCCAGATTTAGTCTCCTTTTGCTGTTATAATAAGCTCTACTCTTCTGGGAAAGCTTTTCATTAGATTTCAGAGCATGGCTATGGAGATTTGTGCTTATTCGGCTACAAAATCATCAGTGAGATCAGGCACTGAGGTTAAGTGAGGAGGCCTGGGTTGCAGTCAGAGTTTCATTTCATCCAACAACTGGATCACACTCACAAAGTACATTCAGCCTGCTGACTCTGATGTCAGACTGATTTACCTTGCCATTTGCCTCACTGTTTGTTTTTCCAACAATTCACACAAAGAACCCATAAGACACAGTAAGAACCTGCAGAGAAACTCCAAACAGACACTAATGCACGTTCAGGTTCAAATCTTTGGCCCTGAAGCTGTGAAGCTGCAAAGTTTCCTGCTGCACAAACGTGTTCATCAAATTCCTTTCTTATTACAACTGAAATGACTGAAAGGTATATTACTGCTGTAATGTAAAGCTGTATAGATCTTAAAGTAATTATAGACTGAATGATATCTTGAACCCGGGTCTTACAACTTGATGCTATCACTCAGTAACGTATAAAACGTTGAATGCAGTCACGTCTCAGTAATAACATCCACAGGGTTCCTGTACATTCCTCAAACATAAAGGAGCTGCATTTTTAATCTCTGGAGACATGCAGTAAACCTTTTTGGCCTGCAAACACTTGCACTCCTGTAATGTTGTGCATTCTGCTCGATCAGTTTGTAGATCACTAACCACTTACCGCTCAAATACTAGACACACTGAAATATAAACTCTTATGCAAAATGAAATGAGGTGTTCATTAAGTTTTAAAGTTTAATATGAAAGTAAAAAACAACGCAGAAATCTCATGTTTTGCCATGTTTATAAATCTTTGTACATTGCATATGATTTTCTTCAGTAAAGCAATCTCTGAATATATGAATATACTGATGGCTCCAGGTTTAAAGGTGGAACTGACTAAAGTAAGCTTCGTTTCAAGAGTGACTATATAAACTGTCACCCAGTGACGTCAGAGTCGGAAACACAACACAACAATTAGATGATGCTACTAAAATACAAAAAGCTATTATTTTTTTCACCGATGCGCTCAGACAGTATGCAGCTTTGTGGTGAAATGCCACTCAAAGTGAAAGAACACAGCAAGAAAACAGACGACTTGTTGCAGCTCGCCTGCGAATTTAAATGCCCGTGTCACTAACAGTCAAGAGGAACTTTTCACTAAGACTCTCGTTCTATTGGACAATAGCGCTGTCAATCAATTCTCGAGTGCACATTTTTCTCTTCTGGAAGGAAACTCGCAGCACCGTGATTGGCCGGATGTATTGACGAGCCACGCGAATCCTGCGTTATGAATGGCTCGGTGTCGCTGCAGGGTCCAGCAACTCGACCAATTATATCACGGCATTCGCAGCTTGCTCCCGCCTTAGCCTGATGACGCAGCGGTCACGTGTTGTTTGTGTCGCGGTCCGTAGAGATGTGTGTACATAGGGAGTGAGAAGGCAGATTGGCAGCGCCGCTAGGATCTACCGATAATAGAAACGGGTAATGTGGTCATGTTGCAGAGGCTTGGCTTGGTTTCTCTGACGCGGCTCACAGGAGCGCATCATCATCATCATCATCATCATCATCATCATCGGGGTTAATAAATTGCGCCGCTGCCGGAGAACACGACCCCCTCCATCCCTCCCTCCCTCCCTCTCTCCCCAAACAAGAATGGGGTCTCATCGCGCAGCACTGACGCGAAGATAAACTTGTCCTAACGTTTACTTACTCTAAATGGCACATCTTGTGAATTATCCAGAGGGCAACGCCACCATGCTGATCCTGGAAGCGCAGCAGCGGAGTGTCGGAGCTAAAGCTGCTACAAACGGCGGTCCCTCCGGCGGGGATCCCCCTTCTGCCCCGCCGTACCATCATCAACACCACCAGCAGCAGCAGCAGCAGCAGCAGGCGGCGGCGGCGCCGAACACTCAGCATCAACCGCAGGACCACCACAATCACCACCATCACCACCACCACAAACAGCAGCATTTTGATCACGAAAACTATCAACAGTCTCCGGCGCGTAAAAGTCTCCTGTCTTCTCTGAAAGCAGCACATGAGGATTGTGCTGCTCCGAGCCACACACAGACGACCTCATCTGTAAACACCGGCGCCGCGGCTACAGACGGACTGGACGACATCAGGAAGTGCGGCTACCTGAGAAAGCAGAAACACGGACATAAGAGGTTTTTCGTCTTACGCTCGGCGAGCCGTTCAGGGCCGAGTCGATTAGAGTACTATGATAGTGAGAAGAAGTTCCGGAGTTGCCTTCGCTCTGTCGCCGCTTCCGCCGCCTCCGCCGCCTCCTCTACCGGAGCTACTGCTGCTGCAGCGAGCGCGTCTCCTCCCAAACGCGTGATTTATCTCTATCAGTGTTTCACTGTAAACAAAAGGGCGGATTCAAAGAACAAACACCTCATAGCTCTCTATACTAAGGACGAATACTTTGCGATTGTTGCCGAAAATGAGCAAGAGCAAGAGGACTGGTACTTGGCGCTTAGCGACCTGATGTGTGAAGGTAAAAAAGGCCACTCGGAGGCTGACGAGCTCGACGACGGCTACGGTACAGTAACGCCAGGCACCGTCTTCAAAGAAGTCTGGCAGGTAAACGTTAAACCTAAGGGGCTAGGGCAAACTAAGAATCTCACGGGTGTGTATAGACTTTGTCTCTCCTCTAAAACTATCCACTTAGTCAAATTGAACTCTGAGACCCCATGCGTAAACCTGCAGCTTATGAACATAAGGCGCTGTGGCCACTCAGAGAGTTTCTTCTTTATAGAGGTTGGACGCTCCTCTTCTATTGGTCCTGGTGAGTTATGGATGCAGGTTGATGATTCTGTGGTGGCTCAGAGCATGCACGAGACCATTTTAGATACAATGAAGGCTCTAAAGGCCTACGCCGAGTTTAGGCCCAGGAGTAAAAGTCAGTCATCGGGCTCTAACCCAATGGCTTTCATGACCACACGGCGCCACCTCGGAAACCTCCCACCCAGTCAGACAGGACTGCAAAGGCGCTCTAGGGCTGAGTCTGTGGTTGGCACGCCACCTAGCAGTAAAAGCAGTGGTGCGAGTGGATACAGGTTTCGCACCTCCAGTGAAGGCGAGGGCACCATGAACCGCCCGTTTCGGTCAGTTACGGGCAGCCTGATCCATCTCAATACAGCTCGTGCTAATTTAGGTAGACAGGAGAGCTGTGGTGGAACGGGAAGCCGATATGTACGAGCACCACCGAGTGCAACCTGTCATGCTCGTTCTGCTTCACTTCCGGTGTCTCACTTCCCCTCCACCACTAGTCCTGTCAGTATGTCCAGTAGCAGTGGCCATGGCTCTGTCACCGATACCAACACACGGCCTTCCAGCGCTTCCATCTGCGGTTCGCCCAGTGACGGAGGCTTTAACTCGTCTGATGAATATGGCTCCAGCCCTGGAGACTTCCGCTACTTCAGAGTACGAAGCAACACACCTGACTCATTGAGCAACACGCCACCCATACGGGAGGAGCACTGCCTCAGTGACTACATGGCCATGGGCTGGAGCCGAGACATGTTTAGTGGGAGTGCTGTGGATGCTTCCCGTGATGAAACTGCAGATGAAGATTCACGATTGTTTAGGAGGCGCACTCCTTCCTTTTCCAGACAGGTTGGAGCAAGCAGTGCCGGTGGAGTAGCTGTTTACCAGAAGATGACTCAGACCAACTTCTCGCTGGACGAGGCTGTAGCTGAGGGAAGCTTTCTGGGCAGCAATGGTCAGCTTGCCAGCATCTCTTCATCACTTCGTTCTGATTACAGCTCCAGCTCTGAACACAGCCAGGACCACCCCCCTGCGTTACGGGCTGCTGACTCTTTTAAAGATGATGGATACATGCCCATGATGGCTGGTGTGGTGCCCTCTGCTCGAGATACAGATTACATGCCTATGCAACCCAGTCCTCTAGTCTGTGCCTCCCCACAAATCCAGAACATGTCCTCACCTCCCTCTCAACCCATTGACTCACAAGGCTACATGATGATGCTCCCAGGTGTTAATGAGCCTCCCATGCCTGCCAGCCCTCACATTAGCGGCAGGGGCCTAAGACAAAGAGCTAATGAGCATCCTGAAAATGGAGAATACATGGATATGACTCCGAGCAGGCCCATGACAGGCAGAAGAAAAATTTCTAATGAGAATTACTACACACTTAACGCACCTGAGAAACCCAATTCATACAGCTCATATTTCTCCCTACCACGTTCATATAAAACCCCAGCAAAACATCGTCATGAGCATGATGAATACGTTCCCATGAGTTCACCTGCAAAACCTGTCTACATCTCGCCAAGTACCACACCTGAGCACAATGGCTGTAACGATATGAATAGCCAATCACGTCCAAACCGCCTTTCCCTAAGCCGACGCAGTTTCCATGGGTCTTTACAAGCCAGTGAGATGGTGGAATGTCCCTCCAGTCCTGGAGAGTACATTAACATTGAGTTTGGTGACCAGGCCACAAACTCCCTTACTGCAGAGGACACTCTCACCAGCCAAAGCACCCACCGGCAGGACCGGCACTCTCCCCTTCCCCAGGACTACATGAGTGTGGAGGTAGATGGGCGTCCACCCAAAAGCCAGTCTTCACGTTCATCACTGGTGGCCCCTTGGAACCCCCCTACTTACATTCGTACCAGTGGTGGAATTGCTTTGGGACAGCCAGATGACTACACAGAGATGAGCTGTGGTTGGCGTGAGGAGTGTAAAAGCCCCACGACTATGCTGCAACACCTTAGTGTTTGTGAGCAGAGGTATCCAAGCTCTAGCACACCTGTTGAGCCAAAGGTTATCCGTGCAGACCCCCAGGGCAGACGGAGACACTGCTCTGAGACTTTCACATCTACGGAAGTGACTGGAGCGAATGGCATGGACAATGGCACCTCGGTGACTAGCACAGTTCCTCAGGTGGCAGATAACAAGTGCCAGAGCTCATCGTCCTTCGACAGCACATGGATGTGTGTGGAGAACAAAGTAGCAGGTGACAAAGAGGACGCACCGTGCCTGGCTTCAGACCTTGCTGAAGCAAGTGGTTCTTCTGTGAGAACTAGAAGGACTGTATCTGTGGAACACCAAAATGGCCTCAATTACATTGCCCTGGATCTGAGAGAGGACCAAGGCACAGAGAGTGCCAGTGCTGAACCCCAGATGCCAGCTTCTGGTGTGCTTCTTCCAGAAAATGGGGAATACGCCAGCATAGATTTTGCAAAATCTGAGCGGATAACTGCATCTTCTAAAGGTGAGCATTTAACTTTGTAGACTTCATTCGGCATTGTAAACACACATACACTTAGTCAAATATTTATCTTGGCTTGTTTACCCCACCTTTTTCCACCGGTTGCATGCTTTATAAACCACAATGTACCACAGAGTATTTTATTAATATTCCCTAAGTTCTGCTCTAGTCATTTAACCTCATTTGAAACCTGTTCGCTAGGGAGATGTTTGTGTTTAGGTAGGGCCTCTTACTCTTACTGCAGTTTATCCATTAGAGTGTATCTACTGTGTAAGCATAACCACACTCAAGTCAATCTTGAAGGCTTGTTAAGATACTGAATATAGATAACGTTACTGAAGGATCAAAGACCCTGTTTGTTATTGTAGTTTGTGATGTTGTCTAGGGACAGTGTTTGTATTAATTATGGAGACCTTTTTCCACTCACTGGAAATGACACAGCAGGGTCTGTTTCAGTAGCTGTGTGAACCCTTCTTTGAGCTCCAGTTATTTGTTGCATGGACATAAATCGACATCGGTATTGTTATTGAACTCTATTGAATTATAGTGAAGAAAGAATTTTTTTCTAAAATGTTCGTATTTTGGTCACAAAGACTGTGACAACCTGCGTCCTCCTGTAGTAGCCCTGGTCATTCTTATTGATAGTTTTGTTTGTTGTTCTATCTCAGTGTCTATGTCAAGATCTTTTGGTTGTTTGGTGCTTGGCAGAAAAATATTGTGTGTGTGTGTGTGTGTGAGAGAGAGAGAAAGAGAGAGAGTGAAAATAAAGGGAGAATGAGTCAGTGTTCTCAGCAAGCCCTGGCTGACTCATTTGTTTATCATGTAGTTGAGGTAGAGATGAGAGAATGAGGGAAAGAGGAAAAGACAGGGAGAGGCACCACCTGTGTGAGTGTAACCATGGAAAGGTGTTTGTGTGTTGTTTTGTGTGTATTAGGTCTTATGTTGCTTAATTCTTTCATTTCTTATTAAGAAATTCATGAACTGTGAATAAGCACCTAAACTTTGAACTCTGTGTGATGTGCTGAAGTTCAGCTGTTCTCTGCCCCCCTGACGCGCCGCTTCACCAGGTGTGTGTGGGGTCTGTTTGTAGAGCATGCATGTGCATGTTTTGCTGATGCATGTTTTCACTACGATTGCTTTGAAGTCTAATTGGCCCAGGGTTTTGTGGCACACGTTTTACAGGAAACACCTTTATAGAGCTGATAAATGTTACAGTTACTCTTCCCGTCATGTTGTGCTTATACCTGGATAACACAGCTCCTCATGGCACATTACAGCATAGGGTTTGTAACCCTCTAATATTAAAACCCACTGCATTATCAGGTCATGCCTTGTTTTCTGATTTTGGTCTTACTTAGTAAAGTTACTGTTGTGTTTAGCCAGTGCTGCAGTGTTTTTGGCAATGGCAGTGTGACAGCCCATCTGGGTTTTGGGAGATGTGCCCTCTTTGTTGTGTTGGAATGTAAATTAGCAAGCGCATAGCTACACAGGAATGTGCCTTATTCACCACACCATGCTTTACACCACTGGCTATCTGGCATGGCTTTTCAAACAGCCTGAGGTAAACAGGATAGGTCAGTGTATTCACACTGGAGTGGAGACTTCTTTTTAACTGAGGGGGGAAAAGGATAGAAACAAGCTATTTTTGTCTCTGGTGATCTACCCAAGACAGATTTATCGAGCTGCTCTGAGTTTTCTGACAGTGAGCTTATGTGTTTGTTTGAGGCACCACAACAGGGCACCAAGAGGGCAAGGGGCACGGATGAGTTATCAGGAGGATCAAGGAGGAAGTTGTATTGACAATAGCATTTGTGTTGTGTTCTAAAAGGCATGTTTAAGGAGCATATTAAAACTATTGCAAGCAGTTTGTCTGTTACATTGCACTGAAATTGTCCACAGCAACCAAAAAAGTCTGATGCTATAATCATGCCCCACACCTCTGCCAGGATCATGATCTGTGCCTGAACGGCAGCCAGGGTTTGAGTTGGCAAGTGGCACGACAGGTTGCACATTTGTTTTTCGCAATTCCAGAGTAATAAACAGGTAAAACCAAGTATTTCTGTTCATTTAGGTAACTTGCAGCAGGTTTGCCAGAGCCTCATGCTTCTTTGGGACTTCACACACTTATTTACTGCTTAAGACACAATTGATGTAGCAGCTAGCAAGGATTTTACTTCTCACCCTTCACACTGATTTACTCAGCGACTTGCTCCTCTTCACGACGCTCATGTCAGCACTTTCAGGCTGAAAACATAAAAGTCTCATGTGACAGATGCTTCTCTAACTGCATTTCCAGTCAGTCGTCCACCTACGCAGCCACACTTTGGTTGGCTGACCAATAGATGTGGAGTGTAATGTGGAGATTTCTTGTGGGTGTGCTTTTTTTTGAAGTCTATGAAGTCTGAAATTTATGCTAACCTGGAATTTACAGCTACTTTAAATGTTCTTACATTCCATGAGACGTGCTTCATCTCAGGGTTTGTAATCAGTTATAGACTTTTGCTGTTTGCCATTGCACAAGTTTAATGCTCTCCTCAGCTCCACACTGAAACTTTGACCTCTACTCCCTTTACATGCATGCTGCACACTCCTCCTTAAAGAAACCTTGACCCCATGTTTGTGTGCAGTGATTTTAGTGAATCAGTGACCGTTTATGTCGACTCATTATGCACACACATGAAAGTGCGATCCACACCACACAGATGTGTCATTTAAAGTGGGTAACAAAAAGACATGCAGTCAGCCTGTAACGAAGAGCACACTTAAATTAGCAGGGTAAACAAGGCTGGTGTGTGTGAGTGTGAGTGTGTGTGAGTGTGTGTGAGTGTGTGTGAGTGTGTGTGAGTGTGTGTGAGTGTGTGTGAGTGTGTGTGAGTGTGAGTGAGTGTGAGTGAGTGAGTGTGTGAGTGTGTGAGTGTGTGAGTGTGTGAGTGAGTGAGTGTGTGAGTGAGTGAGTGTGTGAGTGTGTGAGTGTGTGAGTGAGTGTGTGAGTGAGTGTGTGAGTGAGTGTGTGAGTGAGTGTGTGAGTGAGTGTGTGAGTGAGTGTGTGAGTGAGTGTGTGAGTGAGTGTGTGAGTGAGTGTGTGAGTGAGAGTGAGTGTGTGTGAGTGTGAGTGAGAGTGTGTAAGATTGTGTGTGTGAGTGAGAGTGTGTAAGATTGTGTGTGTGTGTGTGAGATTGTGTGAGATTGTGTGTGTGAGATTGTGTGAGATTGTGTGTGTGTGTGAGTGAGATTGTGTGAGATTGTGTGTGTGTGTGAGTGAGATTGTGTGTATGTGTGTGAGTGAGATTGTGTGTGTGTGAGTGAGATTGTGTGTGTGTGAGTGAGATTGTGTGTGTGTGTGTGTGTGTGTGTGTGTGAGTGAGATTGTGTGTGTGTGTGTGTGTGTGTGTGTGAGTGAGATTTTGTGTGTGTGTGTGTGTGAGATTGTGTGTGTGTGTGTGTGTGTGTGTGTGTGAGTGAGATTGTATGTGTGTGAGTGAGATTGTGTGTGTGTGTGTGTGTGTGTGTGTGTGTGTGTGTGTGTGTGTGTGTGTGTGTGTGAGATTGTGTGTGTGTGTGTGTGTGTGTGTGTGTGTGAGTGAGATTGTATGTGTGTGAGTGAGATTGTATGTGTGTGAGTGAGATTGTGTGTGTGTGTGTGTGTGTGAGATTGTGTGTGTGTGTGTGTGAGATTGTGTGTGTGTATGTTGCCCTCGTAAAGCTCCAAATTAGTTTTAAGAAATGACAGGAACACCTTGGTCTAGAACACTGCATGCTGTGCCTGTGGGTGTTATGCATATGCATCTGTGCATGCACACACACTTTCAAAAACGTTTTAACTAAACCTTTTTTATTTATTTAAAATCGTTCAAGCTAATATTCAGTGTCAGTATACAGTTTTGTTTACCTGAAATAGAAGTGCATTAGAAATATGCCTATGTGTCTCACACACACGCGCACACACACGCGCGCACACACACACACACACACACACACACACACACACACACACACACACACACACACACACTTGTTGTAGTGTCAGGGAATGTGTTGGTGGTAGCAAGTCATTAGGACTCAGTTAAAGGCTACCTGATGCAGCCATATACATTACATCAGAGGTGGGAGTAAGTCACTCATGTGCAAGTCACAAGTAAGTCTCAAGTCATGAATGTCAAGTCAAAGTCAAGTCGAGACTTTTTTTAATATTTGTCAAGCAAGTCTCAAGTCTCAAATTTGCGACTTACAGTAAGTCTGACTCGAGTCAAGTCATATGACTCAAGTCCCCCATCTCTGCATTATATTACACCATTCTTAATATGATAGATTCAGGAACAGTTTGTTCTGTGTTGAAGTTAAAATTCTAGCACAATCGTACTAAACTAATCTATTTCCACAGCAGAATGTGTGTTTAACACGAGCAGATATTTTTATACGTTTTCCTGTAGTGAGACACAAACAGAAGAACTTTCATCTTCGAATTAGAAAAATCAAGGTACTAACTTACAATTTTTGGTTAAAAAAACAGCAGTAGTGCAGCGGCTCATAACGATAACCGATGATGATGATTCTTCTTCTTCTTCTTCTTCTCCTTCTTCTTCTCCTTCTTCTCCTTCTTCTTCTCCTTCTTCTCCTTCTCCTTCTCCTTCTCATTCTCCTTCTCCAACACAAAGTTGCTTATCATCGTGTGTGTTTTGACAAATGGCTTTAAATTCACTCATGTAATATATTTTTATGCAGCGCTTACAAATGCGTTGCGACGGTACAGTGTAGCTAAGTGTGAACGCATCATATCGTTCAGAGGAGAACTTTACTGTACAGAGTTTAACACAAACACATGTTTGACTGAAGTAGTTCACTCACTTTCAGTATCCTGCTCTCAATCCTTTCACAGGATCTGTGGCTATGAAGCGTTCTACACAGATACGTGTTTTGCATGATGCCCCAACAACTTCCTGCAGACTTTAAGCAAGCTTTGATTAAATAAGATTTCTGTTCTTTTCACAACACAAGAGGGAAATGTGTTCAAATAATTGGACTGATTTTAATCACGTCTTTGCTGTTGATGTAACCAGATCATCGCTGTTGGAGCTTCTGCTTTAACGATGCTACTGGCTGATTAACTAGTTTGGCTTCATTAAGAACAAAGATTAGATTCTTCTCTGCCTTTTGTGTTGAGCTTAGTCATGTCCCGAATTCTTTTCTTTTATTCATTCACAGAGCTAAACAAGTATTAAGACCACATTCATCCTTTTTTGTAAAAAAAAAAATATATATATACAGTATATGTATATATTTATTTATTTAAAATGATGCCTAAAGCTGTAATTTGATTGGCTGGGAGATTAAACAATGGACTAATTTTATGTAGGATTTAAAGTTTAAAAAAAAATGTAAAAACATTCTCAGGCCCGTGTGTTGTTTGAAATTCGCTTCGCCACATCCGAGTCATTACATTCGAGTGCTTTGCTGCGTTCACACAGTGCAACAAAATCTGTCTCAACACGCAACATGCGGCGAAGCTTAGCTATGCAAATAAGCGTGTCTGTTGTGCTGTGAGCGCTCCGCAAAATTCGTCATAACCAAATTCATGTAAACGTTATAAATCCCTCTCCTGTGTGCCCGCTTGTACCGAACATTTGCAAGCGGGCACGCAGAGTCAAGTGGGACACACAGTGCTCACCTGTCTGTGGCACACCTGGCCGGGCTCATGTTCCAGGAGCGCATTTGCACGGTCAACTTGGGCTAGTAGTGAGCTGCGCAGTCATTTCAAGACTTCAAGGAATGTCTGGTTTTTTCGAGTAAAGGTGTTAAATCCCAGCAGCTTTGCCTGCTCTGACACTACAAAGTCCAGTCTGAACAGCTGCCTACTGTTTATTAGTCCACCTCAGTGACTTGATCATACACCTGTGGTCCTTTTCCTGTTTAACCTTTTTAATGTTTGAACTACATAAATGAATCAGATACCACCTAATAAACTTAAAACATATGAACTAAGAGCTTATGAACTTCTACACAGGATAGAATAGATACAATTAAGTTGTAATCTATTAGAATATTACTATTAGATCCGTCCAGAGAACTTCAGCCGAGCTCGATATTGCAGTTAATTGACTTAAAATTTGATCGTTATTAGAACGCGAGCGTTATTAAATGTGTGGTTCCACCCCAGGCTTATCGGAGATATTAGATTGCGTATTTATACTCCAGTGAGATTGCGAATACCGGAAATGGAGAGGCATTAGTGAAGGTGGTAAGAGCCGAGGAGAAGACGACGGATCAGTACGAGAGACCTTCAGTTCAGACGGTTGAGTGTGTAACCGGAGTTAATCGTGTTGTGCTAAAGCACCGAGCTTGCTCTCTTGACCTGGTGTGATCTCAGTTATTAGAGCTTTAGTGGGCTACACCCATCATCCTGCTATAGGGCCATCCTTAAAAATATGCAGTAACAGTTTGCAGTAACAGTAAAAAAAAAAAAAGGGTCGGTAGGTAGGTCTATATTTTTTTTTTTTGCAAGTTTCAATGTAAATTTAATTTAAACAAATTAGCATATCCTGACGTCACTGACTGGGTCTTCAACCCGTGCCTTCGGTCGAACACACCATTCACATTTCTGTTGTAAAAAGAGAAACATTGTGCAGAAGTAATATTTGCTGTTATGCGTGTGTGTCCGAAGCTGCAGTTGCTGTGTGACGCGTTATAAAAATAAAAAAAAAAACCTGGACGAGCTCCGAGAGAAAGCACGGCAAACAAGAATATTTTTAAGGATGGCCTAGGATTTAGAAAAGATGAATTGGACACTCGGATATTTTTGTGTGAACATGAATTCTGACCTAGTTATTTGAACAACTATTTTCTGTCCTGATGCATGTTTTGCTTTTTAGAAGTAATTGACACACCACACTTTAACTCCCTTTACCAATGGCTTGTCTTCTTGTGTCCAGTTGAGCATTGAAGTTCTTTGTCACGTCACACTCTACAGTGGTTAATGGCTCCTATTAAACTCGGAGCATTAAGAATTTGTAGTTTTGCCTAAGAATTTCTGTTTTTACCTTGTCTACTAGGGAGAAAACCTTCATAGAAAAGTTCACACATGTTTTTCAGCTTATATCTGAAGTTATCTGCTAAAATTATGCATAGGTTTATGCAAAACAGATAAAAATGTTATGTGCTGAAAACCAAATGTGTCCTGCCTCGTTTTATATCAGACCTGCATGGCGAAAATCATGAATTCATTTTTACTGATTGAAAACGTCCTAAATGTGCTGGCAGGATGAGACGCCAGCATACAGGAAAAATGGGTTCAGTGATGTTAAGAGGGTGTGTCTGACCTTCATCTTGGAACAAGGTACGTGGACATTGCCAACGTAGACAGGGATAACCCCAGTACCTTTGGGTGGAACGGTACACCTTAAAATAGGTTCTGAAGTGGAGCCTGGCATGAGAGCATGGCATTGAGTGTGGTCATTGTGTTCTACTTATAGCACCAGGCAATTGTGGACATTGCACTACAATATACTCATCAGGATTGCTGGAGCTCGGCAGTGACACGCTGGGAGACAGGATCAGCGCTGAATGGTTACGTAGGACTTTGGCCGGGATTTTAAACGTGCCCCAGCAAACACCCCTCCCTTCTTTCCCCATCATCCACTTTTAAAACAGTTTAAGAGGATATGGGATTGGGTTTTGGTTTCTCTGCTGCAGTGCTTGCATCATAGCATAAAGAGAATGAAAGGCCCACAGAGATCCCCAGAGTTTCTTCCCATTAGCCGTGGACTCGTGTTACACTTTTCAGAATTATCGCTTGTATTGTGCACGTCAAGTGTTTTCCGAATGCTGTATAAAACGTGGACCAGCGGCAGCTTCACAGCTGGACATGATGCATAGTGTCCTCATGCATCATGGCTTCTAGTGTGCAGAAGCTCGCCTCTAAATCTGGCTCGTTCTTGTATTGGTACTGATATGCTGTCTATTCATATGACCTCTCAAATTTAACATGGTGATATGTTTAGAAGTATCCATAATAGCATTATTGAGTGCTGGATGTTTTCGCAGTACATTGCATAACCTTTTCTGGCACCTCTATCCTTCCAGTTATAGCCCGCTGGCACCGAAGCGCATCCTCAGTAACACTGTGTTACTGGCATAAACTGCAAAACTCTCAGTCGGTCTAGTTCACTGGGCCATGCCTGTCATGATAGCCACTCCTTAAATAACCTTCGGTCCTGTTTTGCTGATTGCTGTTGCATGTTAGGGACGTGTGCCAGGAACAACTCCTGGACCTGCAGCGTTAGAGAGGACGATCGTCACTCGCACTGCGCACTTGCAGCGTTTCTAATGCTCCATGCCGGAAAAAAAAATGCTGCCATTGTGTCCTTGATGCTTTTGTTGGTCAGATAAAACCTTTTATCAAAAGCATCGATTGTTCACACTAGGGTCAAGCCAGGCTAGCACATGACCCCACTGCCTAGCTGCAGAACCGAGGGAGAGGTAGAGTGGGATGAAACTGGATGGAATGAGATCAGCAGTTCTGTGTCATTATTAAAAAAAAAACAAAAGTGTTGTCTTTTCAATACAACAGTGAGGTTCAATTGTTGAGAGTTTGTACTGTACAGATATGCAGAACTGAATCTCCCGTGTAGTGACATGCCGCTGTTAACAGCGTTTTCATGAGCTGTCACAATTGATATTCTTTTTACATACTTTTTTTCCCTCTCTCTCGTTCGCTCGTCTGAAAACGTGCACGTAATGAACATGATGCTAATATCTCCTTCTGCTCCTCGCTATTTTCTCTGCTTCGTTGGCACGCTGCCAACATGTCTGGTCTATTGAATGAATCCTGTGTGAGAACTGATTCGTTTTAATGAATCAATCAGCTAGTTCATCTGAATCTATTCTGCTGTGTGGCTTCTGAACAGCATTTTGTGAGACCGGTTTAAGATTATTTAACAAGCCAACATCGGTAGTGGAATTGGCTCAGTTTTGTTTTGACGCCGTGTGCATGCTTCACTTTCTGGCTCAGTGTGCTGAGCTCTGTTAGTCATGTGTGGTTTGAGTCGACTCGCAGACAAACACCAAAACCGACTCTGTTATACGAGCTGCTGCCAATGCAGCTACCCTTACAGCGTAATTTCATCCAAATGCTTCAATAGAAACCTCTTTTCAACATCTGATCTGTGCATTAATGTGAACTGTGAGTATGTGTGTTTAACTCTCAGCACTTTATCTCTCTCTCTCACACACACACACACACACACACACACACACACACACACACACAAACACAAACACATAATTACACTCTCCCACTCTTACACAGATACACTCTCTGTCTCTCACACACACAGAGACACACACGACACTCTCTCTCTCTCACACACACACACACACACACACACACACACACACACATAATTACACTCTCCCACTCTTACACAGATACACTCTCTGTCTCACACACACGACACTCTCTCTCTCTCTCTCTCTCTCTCTCTCACACACACACACACACACACACACACACACACACACACACACACACACACACTCTCTCACACACACACACACACACTCTCACACTCTCTCCCTCTCTCTCTCTCACACACACACACACACACACTCACTCTCTCACACACTCTCTCTTTCTCTCACACACACACACTACACTCTCCCTTTCTCTGCTTGCTTAAAATTTAGGTTACTGTTTGTATTGAAATGTTTTGAATTGTATTTAGACTGATTGTATAAAATGCTAGGGAAAGTAACACTATTCTGTTCATCAGATCGTAGAGGAAGGTTTCTTCAGACAGCTATAATTAGAGACAGAAGAAGGCTAACTACTTAAAATATTTGTCTTGTCTCGAAAAAATTGTCATCGTGCTGTTTAGGAGCCAAACAATCGTCTTTTTGGGTTTTTTCCGGTGACCTGAAACTAAGCTGAAAACACACCCAGGACTGATGGAACCCATAAATGACACGATTGATCAGTGAACCGAGCGTCGTCGTTGTCAGCCACCTTCAGCTGAATGAAGAGCAAACTGCAAAGCGACCAGTGAATGTGCCGATTCCATTATCCGGCGCAAAGGTTATCGATGAACTCGCTAACTCGGATATCATCACTTAACTCACTCACTGAGGCTGAACTGTTTGGTCAGTCGGTTTCTGACGTCTTTCAGCTGAAAGTCCACTGACAAATGCACTCAATCTGATCGTGTAAACCACTGTGACACAGGGCTACAAGAAACGTAAACATTTTCTAACTGTAAAACCGATAGGCTTTATTAACATGTGGCATTTATAAAATCTACACACACACTGGTCACTTTAATAGGAACACCTGCACCACTCTAATTAGCCAATCATGTGGCAGCAGAGCAGTGTGTAAAATCATACAGGCCAGGAGCTTTAGTTAATGTTTATATAAGACATCAGAATGGTGGATCTCAGTGACTTTGACCGTGGCGTGTTTGTTGATGTTAGACAGGCTGCTTTGAGTATTTCAGAAAGTGCTGATCTAATGGGGTTTTTCAGAGTCGATAACAAAAAAACAGAGTGTGCAGCATTTCAGCCGATGGAAACGCATAAGTAAGAAAAAAAGCAAGCAAAGGAACGCATTGGTTCACAGTTCGGTTTAAGATTGGAAAAAAATGTCCCCTGGTCTTTTTCCACTCTCCAGCTCTCCAGGTTCAGAGCACACCGAGGCCGCAGATTCCTGTTCATAGCTGACAGGAGACGAGCCCAGTGTGGGTCTGCTGGTGTAGTCAGTCAGCCTCAAGCTTCAACACACTGCAACGCTTTCCTGTTTTCTTTTTGTCTGGAATGCTTCAGCGCGTCACACTTACTGTAATTCTATCGACTGTAATTTGTTCTTTTATATATATATTACACTAGGTAAAAACTAGGTACAAACTGTCAGTGTACACAGAGCAGAATTCAGGCTACTTCACACCTATATGAATGTTTTCTGTGCTATAAATGAGTTTGTTTATTCCTTTGGGTAAATCTTTGCATTCATGTTAAATTGAGTTCAATCAAACTTCCCAAATGTAACATGTCTGTCTACAACCTGTCAGCCATATTTATTTCAGTGGATGTCAAATGCGTATATATTGTATGGTAGCTTGCTTAGATCATCAGTCCCTTATTTAAGGTTCATCACCCGGTATATCCATCACACCCATATATCTTCCCACCCCGATTCGTTACTGTGAACTCAGCGCTGTAGCATTCAATTCAATTCAAATTTATTTGTATAGAGCTTTTATTAATGGACATTGTCTCAAAGCAGCTTTACAGAACATAATACAAACGTTTTAATATTATAGGAAGATTAACATAATGCAAAAGTTAATTAATATTAGACTTACATTTAAATGGGTTTGTATTTATCCCCAATGAACAAGCCTGAGGTGACTGAGGCGACTGTAGTTAGGAAAAAAAACTTTAGATGGAAGAGGAAGAAATCTTGAGAGGAACCAGACTCAAAAGAGAACCTCATCCTCATTTGGGTGACACTGGAGGGTGTGATTATAAATATACAGACTACATCGTGTATTGATTGGGCTTTCTATTGGATCTAAGTGTCCAGCTCAAACCTGTTCCAGCATGACAATGCCCCGGTGCGCAAAGCATGCGAATGTTGTCGTGGAAGAACTGGAGTGTCCAGCACAGATCCCTGACCTCAACCCCACTGAGCACTTGTAGGATGAATCTAAAGGAAAGGCTTTCTAGAAGTGTGGAGGTTCTTATAACAGCGGAGGCTTTAGACTGATGAGCGTGAGTGTTGCCTTCAGGTGTCCACTGTAAGAAATTACACATGGCCTCAACCCAGATTCCACTCCAAGATGCTTTTGGCCATGTGGTGTATTAAAAACAGTATTATTAAAGTTATACTCTGATAAACCCTAACACACACACACACACACACACACACACACACACACACACACACACACACCAGCATGACGCTGTACTAAAAGGAAGTGCAGCTCATGTGTAATGTTTTAGATTCAGTCTCTAACCCCTGTTTTTTTTGTCTCCCTTTTTCTTTTTATCTTTTTATCCAGAGTAAAGATGAGCGTTGTGGCTTTCCTGGAGAGTGGAGGACCCGAGTCACCTCCTGCCCGTCACACACCGTGCAGCAACGAGCCCAGGGACCTCCACTTTGTTTCCTCGTCACGTCCTTGCTTTAAATTTCGCCTCTCCTTTGAGAGCGCATTATCTTCTGGGTTTGGTGTTGTTTGAAGTCGCCGCTTTAATATTTTGATCGTTATTTTAACGTTTTACTTTGTAATTGTGCATAAAAAAAGGTTTTGCTCACTGACATGCAGAGATCCCGATATTTGTCAGCAGTCTCATCTACACAGGTACAGAGTTTAATGATGAAAGATCTCTGATTAAAATGCAGTTATTGTAACTTAGGTTTCAGGTGCATTTTTTTTTTTTTTTCTTTTCTTTTTGTTGTTGTTGTTGTTGTTGCTGGGCAGGACACATTGTATGCACAGATTTTTCAGGGGTTGAGAGACAAGTTTACAAGTGTTATTCCCCACAGCTTGTGTGTGTTTTGTTTGAAAAGAAGTCACACACACAAACACACAGACAATCTGTGCTATCCCATAATCCCGGTGGCTGTCACACACTCCGTGACGCGCTGTTGAGCTGTGTGGTCCCTATTCAGGGCCCCAGCTGTGATGTGACGTAGATTTTTCGTGTGTTACAGAGACCAACTGTACTCTCGCACTCCTCCACTCCCCCTTTTCTCTCTTCCTTGGTAGGGAGCACACTGCCTCTTCTTCTCACTACCAAATATGCAGGATTGACAGAAGGGGAGGAGCTGGCGGAGGAAAAGAGGAAGCATCTATTCTGGGACTAAACAAAATGCCAGATGAGATGTGCTACACTCTCAGTGCGCTCGCAGGGCCAGCGTAGGGTCACAGATAGCGTTACTATAACTGACACGACTGAAAGCAGCTCGTGAGGCTTCCATGTTCAAGGAAGCTCCCCACAGAGGCTCACGCTAGTTCTGATACGAACAACAACTAGGCAGCGTCACGTTAAAATGAAAACGTCTCAGCGTCTCATTAGTAAGCAAAGTTCTGAGTTCTACAATGTTATGAATACAACAATAACACACTAAGACTGATTAGAAACATTAAGCCTTCTGACAGAAGAGCAAGGGTTTCTTGGTTTTTGTTTGGTTTTGATCTTTCTTGCCAGCCGTTTTTCCTTTTTGTCTTCTCAGTATTGTACACGTGCTTTGAGTGAGTGCCCCAGTGAAACATCATGGCACAGCATTAAAGCTCAATCTTTGCCTTACTGTTGTAATTTATTGTAGGCTTTTTTTTAATGAAAGAAAACTATAGAGAGCAGGATGGAGGAGTATATGGTACTTTATCTCCAGTTTGAGAAACTAGTTTTTTGGATTTTTTTTGGTACAGAAATCTCTCTTTGGTCCCTCTCCTTATTTCAGTAATGTGATATAACTAACCACACGTGCAACCTCTTCATTTGATGCTTGTACTGAAAATTAAAAGGACAAAAAGATATTTTCATGGTTGTGAAATTGTTGGTACTAAAATGTGAATGTAATGTCTTTAAACTCAAGTCCTTCAATATTTCAGTCCCTTCTGGTTAAGGGAGCTCTCTCTCTCTCTCTCTCTCTCTCTCTCTCTCTCTCTCTTTCTCGCTCTCTTGCGCTCTCTCTTTCTCTTTCTCTTTCTCTTTCGCTCTCTCTTTCTCTTTCTCTCTCTCTCTCTCTCTCTCTCTCTCTCTCTCTCTCTCTCTCTCTCTCTCTCTCTCTCTCTCTTGCGCTCTCTCTTTCTCTCTCTCTCTCTCTCTCTCTTTCTCTCTCTCTCTCTCTCTCTCTCTCCCTCTCTCACTTGCTCTCTCTTACAAAAAGCACAGGCCACAGCGACAGACTGTCATTCAATGAAAACAGGGCATGTTTAAACTAGCTCTTAATTTTTGTACAATTAAAAAGAAGTGCAACACAAATGCTGTGGCATGAACCTTGCTTTCAGTTTCTTTGGTCCTGTTTTTAGGTACAGTTTGACACTAATCTGTGTTACAGAGACTTTCATGACTGAAAGCTCCTTTGGCACTATTTTTAAAAACCTGCCTCAAAACATTACATTTTAAAAGATCCAACAAAAGCTGCTGTTTGTTTGTTTGTGTTTTGACTGAATATTTTTTTGAGAAATTCCAATTCAAAAAGCAAGTCTTTTTTAAATGACGTGTGACAATATACACAAATGCACAGTGATACAGAATTATTATGCAAGTTAAGTTTAGTTTTCTTTTATTTAGTGTAAAGATTTGATCTCTATAAAATTGGATATTTTTCTGAATCTCAGAGTTTGGGGAAGTCGTGTTTTTCCCCAGAGTGGTGAGGCATTTTGGTGAGGCAGTTTTGTAAAATGTATTTTGTTACAGTTGTATTTTTATTTTGCTGCTGTGTTTAAAATAATAAAGAAAAGGAAAAAAAAGATGAAAGAATTTGGTCAATCGTGATCTTAGTGATTACTGTGATGATGAGCTGTCATGGGATCTGCTTTTGTTTAATGAAATTTGAATGCTTTTGCTGGCAGAGTTGCGTTCAGATACAGAGATTTAAACCTGCTTTCATTTTACTCCTTATTTTTTTTTTGCTCATCGAGTCTGAAAGGGAAAAACAAGAGGAGAAAAAAATATATTAACAACCATTCATGGCTGCGTCCACTGTACATACTGTTGTTTCATTACATGTTGACTTTTTTTCCCCATCTTTTTCCTGTGGCTGGAAAAAGGAGAGTGGTCGCAGATTTTGGAGCGTTACATAGTGTTTATATTTATCAGATCTTTTGCTTTGAATAGAGCTATTGCAATAAAAATGTGGCAATGTAACATGTGTCTCTGCACACTTTATTTTGGGGTCTTACTCCGTTCAGTTTCAGTTTCAGCAAGCTTTATTGGCATGATCATGTACAGTATTGCCAAAGAGAACAACTCTTATTAACAAACATTACTTAGAGCACTGAGTTTCCATAGGAACCTAGAGATTAATATCATTAGCCGTTCAATATCATTAGAGATCTTAAGACAAACAGGGCTGTGTGTGTGTGTGCGCACGTGTGTGCTTAGGGGTCAGATAAAGTGATTCATTTCTGAACCGAACACATCTACACAATAAAAGCTTCTTGACTTGACTTGACACTTGCCCATACCTGATGTTCTCCAATCAGCTAATTATGAGGCAGCAGCAGAACGTATAATGCGCAGATGCAAGTGAAGAGCTACAGCTAGAGATCACGTCAAACAGCAGAATGACGAGAATATCTGATCTCTGTGACTTTATTTGTGGTGCGGATTTTAGTGCCACATATTTCTTGAACTTCTTGAATGTATATTAGCTCTAGTGAAAAACCGAAATTAAACCCAGATTATTCACCATGTTTGATCACTTCACAAATGTGCTCATGCGCTTGTCACTGTACTCAGTGTACTTTATTATGGGTAATGATGAAGAGCTATGAGGAGGATCTGACTGATGGAAATCAGTTATCTGTTTGAAATGTCGGTAAAATAAAGTGCCACAAATAATTCATGCTCTTCCATTTAAATATATCTCATGACCTACAATTATTTTGGCGCCACCTAGTGTGTGTGTGTGTGTGTGTGTGTCTGTGTGTTTTTGTGTGTGTGTGTGTGGGCATGCACCTCAAAGCCACAAGGCCAAGGTCCATTTTAGGAGTAAATAACCTACGCAAGAGAGTGAAGTCTACTAGCGGAGCAACCAATCAGCACATTTTCCTTTGCTTGACCTACTGCTCAGAGACGTTTCAGACTGCAGATAAATTAACATTTTGCAGCAGCCAAAAAAGGTCAGAGGACATATTAAAACGTTTAGGAAGAAAGCTGCATGCACTTTAAACAGTAATATAATGAAAGCTTTAAAAGAAATGGTCAAAAACATTCAACACCAGAAAGCTGGATATTTAAACTGTACATGTAGACAAACTTTACTGCAACTGAAATCAACTTGAAACTATTGCTCACTTGCTCAACTTAATCAACTTAAATCACTGCTGAAATCTCAGTCTGAAAAAAGTTAAAAAGGGTTGATTTATTTTCTAGACCATTTATTTTCTCTCACCAAACTGAGGTTTAAATGAAGTCGCTTGTTCTAATACATTACCTATTTCTATAGTAACAGCTCATTCAGGGCAACCTGTATGACACAATGAACTGAAATGTAACACAAAACAACATTTAATTGTTAATGTAGTATTCAACGTTTTCTGTGAGGAGATGTTTAATATTATGGAAGATTTCTTCAGTGTCTCTCAGGACAGAGGACTTCACACCTTTTGGTTCTTAAAATCAAGACAGAAAAAAAAAGATGACGGTGAAGTGATTGTGTTTTAGCTGCTATAAGATAAATGATAACAGACTCACTTGACTTGCAGACATTATTTAGACAGGTGAAACAGTATAATACTCAACGACAGATTCACATTGTAATTGTTTTTTAATTTATTTGGCATAAGATGAATTAATTAATTTGGGATGTGCCATTTAATGGAAAATATTAAACTTTGGCTTCCCATCATGCCGATCACCTCCCTGTCATGGATTATGTCCATATAAAAGAGCATGCCTTCATAATTTATTATTTACTTGCCTCAAAACTGACTATAATTATTTGTTTTGTTTTGTTTTGTTTTGTTTTGTTTTGTTTTGTTTTGTTTTGTTTTGTTTTGTTTTGCTTTGCTTTGCTTTGTGTTTTGTGTTTTTTGTTTAGTTTTTTGTGCTTTGTTTAGTTTAGTTTAGATTTGTTTTGTTTTGTTTTGTTGTGTTTTGTACTGCCTGCCTGCCTATTAGGCAGGTGCACAGCAGGCTCAATCTGTGTACCTCATGGTGTAGTTCTGCTCAAATTCTACTTCCTTATAGACCACCAAGAGGTAACACTGAGTGTAATTTCACCACCTGTGTGTGACCACTCAATTTCCTGGCCAGTAAGCAGACTGGGTCGTGATGATGATGTACTGAAGTCAACACCTGCCTCAGAAGCTCTGTGCATATTTGTCACGAGTGTGTGTGTGCATGTGAGTGTTAAGCAAGATGCCTCATGACAGCAGTAATTATTTCCATAATATGCTGCAGACGTCAATGATGGCAGACGCCATCATCCAGCTGACCGGGTTTCAGTAAGAGAGATCTTCCCTCAAACCTCTCCTACAATCATGTTTCCCAAAACAGAGGTGCTAAAATGTGGTTCTGGGGCAAAGGTATGTTCTACATAGCCTGTTATTGACACAATCGTTCAGCATTTCTATTTTGTATAGATAGAATTATGTATAAATATAGTAGCAATGGGTGTTTTTTTGTCCCGGACATTTGGTCAGTTGCAAATCTCCTTTTGAACTTTTTCATCACTATGACTGAAATGAAGCCGCTGAAGAACAAGTGGGACTGAATATCCTCTTTCCTCTATCTATAATCATAACCTAATTAAAGCCATGTCAGCAGCATGGTGTGACCTGCTGAGCATGAATGCTTACAAAACTGTAAAATTGCAAGACCTCATCAGATTACACTGGAAGCTCCTCAGATCTGTCACAGGACAGCGAATAGGGTGAACCTCGACTTGTTGACAGACCTTCTGCGTCATTAAGAGTCCACTTTAGATAACGGGAAAGAGCATGCATGTGCGCGCAAGCCCCTGCATAGGCCTTTAGGTCAGTGTTAGCATGTGATTGCTGGCTTTCATTTTATATAAGGGCTGCGGGGTAATTAGTCTGGCTCCTCTCGAGGAATGTAGTATTTCCCGTAGTGGACTTGAGTTTCAAAACAGTCCGATTGGGCATTTGCCTGCAGGCTGTGTTCTCTTAAGGAACTCATTATGGAAAAGGTTATGAATTGATATCCTCCTGTATAGCCCGATCCCTGGAAGCACAGCTGTCGATTGAAGAGGTCAAGATGTAAAAAAACCTAGACACACCATTCCATCCTCAATTTGTTGATTCCCAAACACGCTTGACCTAAAGCTAAGGTTTAATCATGAGTGCCTCTGTCAGCAGTGTCACCGACAGGTCCTGAGTGGCCTGGTATAACACAGAGGTTTTAGAATGGATTATTTCGGTAAGTCCCGGTCTTACCAGCTTTAACTATGACTAATTGTCAGTTTAGTGATTTATTGTCAGTTATCAGTAATACAGTTTTTCCTACACATCCAACCATGTCTTGAATGTATAGTAATCTTCATCTTTATTATGCCCTCTGCCTAACTCCCAGTACACCTGCTATACCTCTCCGGCGTCCCCTACAACTGTCCATGTCACTCAAGTCGAGGAGATGCGATCTCTGCATGTGCGTAGTCAAAAACAGCAACTACTATTACGCTTGACCCATGGCTGCAGAAGCTGTCGCTTGGCCAAACAGGATCATCTAAGAAAGCCAAGGCATTCAGCTTGCTCCGAATGCAAATCTGAACTTAAAACCGAAACCTGATCAACGTTCACTAGGCAGCTTCGGCACTCAGTAATGATGTTTGAAAAGAAACTTACTCTAATGTGAGATTTTTACCTTCTCTTTTAGTTGGAATGATTCATTATCACAGAGAGGCGACGTGGGCCTGGACGTGTTGCATGTGTTATTTTAATCTGTGCTAGATATAAATTATGATCTAATTCAAATCATTAATAATTAAATAATTGTGTAAGGATGAGTCTTGCGTAGAGTTCGGATAATTTTTTATCTGATCCTCTGTGAGATTTGTTCATATCAACGTGTGTAACATGGTTACAACCGAGGTTATTGGATATCCAGCTTCATTTGGCCTTTCATTAAGTCCTGAGGTCAGGAAACCTCTCTTGAGGAATAAATCATTAAAATGGCTCACATCCAAAACATCCTGCAGATCCTCAGCCAGCTTTTCCTTCAGCATTTATTTGTATGGATGAAGACCAGTATCACAAGCTAAAGCCATGCAGTGCATTCTCTGTATCAGTGTTTTTTTTTTGTTTGTTTTCAGCACATCCACTTTATCCTAGCTCAAGTTTGTTAGCCAGACGATGAGTTAACTCTTTTTACCAGAGGCAACAAATGAAATTTGGGCCTGTTCCTTCCCCATGCCACACACCACAGTGGTGATTAATGGCTCATATGAAAGTAGACATTCAGGGCTTTAAGAAATTGTAGTACTTGAAATTGTAGTACTTACTGTACCTACAGTGGGCAATATATTTATAGTAATTTTCCAAAAAGGAATTAAAAAAAAAAAAAAAATTTAATGACTTTTTCTCCACAAAAATGTTTATATTTTCAAAGTCAATGGTGGTATCAATCCTGTTTCTACTCTCTGAGATGCCTCATCTTTAATTTATCCTCTTCTGGTAATGTAGGATTCCGACTATTGTGAACAATCTGCTTTTGTTATATTGTATAGCGTTGTTGATCCTATAGTGTTGGGCTTAACAGTTCTCTCCGTTGATTAATCAGGAGTAGTTTCAGTCTCCCTGGATAAGGGCGTCTGCTAAGAATGACTTTATTGAGCTAGAACCACTGTCCAGTCAGAGAAACCTCCAAATAAACCTGAACTCTTAACCATCTACACTGTGTGAAATGTGTATTGTGTGCAAAGCTATCAGATACACTCAGTTGTGCGGTGACCCGCCTACTGGTGTTCACACTGCTGTAATTTTGAGAAAAACAGATTTCCACAAACAAGATCAGCAAGCTGTGTTAGTCACAAAAGTGTATTTGCATAGCCTTAAAGTCAGAATAAAGGTCAAAAGTGAAGCGCGCCACGGCAGACTAAAGCCGTCACTTTACTGCGCTGCTCCGTCTAGTGGCTCATGATTGTAAATACATTTCTGTCAACAATATACAGTACATGTAAAAGAAAGTTTCAAGTCAACAAGCAACACTGGCAACGAACACTTACAATACATAAAAACTTTATTGGCCATGCTCGTTGCATACTTCAGATTTGTTTAATAAAAAAATAAAGACACACTGAATACTGCATAAACCTGCTGGAATAGATTTGTTGAATGTACCTGTGAACGTGTTTTTTTTTTTCTTTTGTTTCAGTCTTATTTATTTCGGGATAGAAAAAAATACACATACTTGCACCTCAGGAGAAATTCAGTTTAAAAGAAAAGAAATAAATGGCTCTTGAATGCTGGTGCATGTATAATGAACTATAAACTAGTGTGTAGTATAAGTGGAGAACAAATACTAATATTCCGATATTATGATTAAAATATAATTAAAAAATAAATCTACTGACCACAGGAAATGCAAAAATATAAAGACCCATCCAGGACTTATTCCAGCCTCACGAGTAGTGTTTCCCAAGACTTTGACACTGGCTATCATATAGCAGCTAGAGAAGGTAAGTGAATGAATGGCCAGATCCATCTGATATGTACGTCAATAGATGCCTAGTGTGGGGGATGAAGGATGATCCCAAAAATCACAAAAAAATTCACTCTTTGTCAGTAGTTTGTAACTGATGATGAGGAAATGAAACTGTATTATAAAATACACAGCCAATTCAAGCTTAGTTGTCTATATATCTCTTTATATGAAATTTATATAAAATACTGTTTCAAAATGTTTACTTTGTACAAATATCGTAAGTGAAAAGTGAGAGCATATGAACGAGTAAGCGATGGACTGAGTGAATGAACATGTGCCAAAGAGTTAAATTATCAGGTCAGAAAAAAAAAATCATTATTATGTACCATTTAAAGGTTTTAGACTATAAAGGTGTTTTACACAATATACACATTTTATTACTTACAAAAAAAAGAAAAGGCTTGTAGTAATAGATTCTTGGATACAGCAGTGTTAATACCACCAAGAAGTGGGAGAAAAGAAAGAGCGATAGAAAAGCTAGAATAGAAAAAAGTGAGAGAAGAGAAAAAAAAGCATAAAAAATGCAGTCTTACTAATGTAAATATTCAGTGCATTTTTTTTTCATCGATGTTCAAAGTGCCGATTTGGTAACACGTCTCTCTGAAACTGTGTTGCTTGCTTACCAACCAAAACTCTATGAAGAAAAAATATTTTAAAGAATGCGGGGGGAAAAAAAAGCAGGGAGAAAATGCACTTTTATGACATTGATCCATCATGGCACTTTTGTTGGATTTGTCTCTGTATGAGGTACTTCTTTAAAAAAAAAAAAAAAAAAAAAGAAACGTAATGACTAATATTTTTTTCAGTTTTTTGCTGTGTTGCACAGTAGCACCATAGAGCTGAACTTGAAGATAATGCACCACTAGAATTCCACTTGTTCTTGATGTAACTGTTGCAGTCGCCGTGGTGATCGCCTCTGATACGGGGACATGCTGGGTCGTTGCTGCTTTGCTATGTTAACGTTCTCTTCATACACACAACACAGCGGCTCACGCGGGTCTGGAGATTGCCTGCTTTCAGCGTCTCAGACTGTGGCTTCCTGAGAGAAGAAAAGAAAGAGAAGTCAAGAGTGCTCTCCAAATTTCTCAATACTGAAACAACTTGATAAGAAAAACACTGAGAGGAGGACAGGGGATGCGGGGAGACAGGGGACGTTGTTGTCAGTGTTGTAGCAAAAGTAAAAAAATGACATCAGCTGAGATAATTATCCCTGATGTTGACAGCAATGTGCATTTCTGACAACTGCAGGAGAGGGTTCACTACAATAAAGTAGCTAATTAAAAACAGAGAAGTAGTTATAACACAGTGAATATCTTTCTTCATAAATCCCTGCCTGTTAGAAAGTAGGGGTCAGGGTTCAGGGTCAGTCACAAAACAGCACCCTGCGAAGCATATAGGGTTAAGTGCCTTGCTGTAAATTGGCCTTCAAATCATTAACCCGGAGCCTTTAACCAAAGAGCTTTGAAGAGCAAGTTGGTCTGTATTTCCCACTTAACAAATTGTAGTGAATTTGGTTCAGATTACTGTAGGCCTATACTGTGGACATCAGACATGACATCACGTTTGATCTTTTTTTTTCCTAATTTTTCCCAGTATCATTTCTGCATACAGAAACATGAAGTTCTATTCACATGCAGAAAAGAAGAAGACTACGGGTCATTCCTTGTGTTGAATGGGGCAGATGTGAGACTGTTGTTACAGACCCCTGATCATTACTAGGCTGCACTATCCGTCAATCTTCCTTCAGTTTGATAGAAAACGCTGAAAGCTTTTTTTCACCTGAACATTTCAGACTGTTCGACTGTGGCCAGCCAGAAGCTGTAAGAGTTGCCATAGTAGTTGCAGGTTCCACGGCCATGGCACTCGATGAAAGGAGATGAGCGAAACTCCTCCAGACAGGAGCCAGGCGAGGCCAAAGCCTGACCGGAGCCCTCAGCACCTGCACTAGTGTGCTGGAATAAAGAGAGAACAATGTCAGCTTGTGATTTGTTTTGTGTGCGTGTGTACAGTATGTGTGTGTACATAAGCTGCATATAATGATAACTTTAATTACTTTATAATTTACTGGTAAAAGGTAATAAAAAATGTATTTAGAATGTTCTGCTTTTCCATGCTACATGTTCAAAAATGAAATATGTCTTGCTGACATAAGTGGAGCAGAGGAACAGGTGCTATTTTTAAACCCACTTTGGTTCAGAATTGATCTTGCATTACCACCAGCTCAAAATAACTACTACATCTGTAACATAAGAATAAACAGTGCAGTTGTGATGACTAAATATACTGTAAATGCAGTTCTGGTGATCATCCACAAATTTACGAGAAAATAGAGTTTCTCTATATATAAAGTTGGTTGTATTAGCCAGGTGACAATTTCAAACATTAAATCCCTAAATAGTAAATCTTAAAGCAAAATCAAATTACGTTCAATAAACGGTGCATGACTGCATCTTTGCATTAAAGTGCAAAAACAATTTTAGCCACGCTAACAGGTCAACGTTACCAACTTAATTTTACAAAAAAAGGATTTTAATTAATTACCATCATGAAGGAATAGCCGATCCACAGTGTCTCCCAGAACTGTGGACATAATGGCAGTTGGATGGTCTGACTGTGCACTGCTATCACCATAGCTGGGGCTTCACATACAGTACATCTGCACACAATATGGAACATATTAAGTTTACTCTATAGGAGTTTCAGTAATTTGGAAAAAGCATGGAGAAAGATTAAAGTAGCAAAGCAAGTTGGATTATAATGAAAAAGCTCTGATAGGTGCAAAAATATTTCATCCACTGATTATGACTCTGACCTAATGATGTTGATGATGATGATGATGATGATGTACGGAATGATGTATCTGACTCTAACATGATGATGATGATGATGAAATAGGGAATGATGTGTCTGACTCTGACCTGAGGATGATGATGTAGAGAATGATGCATCTGACTCTGACCTGATGATGACGATGATGTAGGGAATGATGTGTCTGCTCTGACCTGATAATGATGTTAATGATGATGACGTAGGGAATGATGTATCTGATTCTGATATGATGATGATGATGATGATGATGATGTAGGGAATGATGTGTCTGCTCTGACCTGATGATGATGTAGGAAATGATGCATCTGACTCTAACTTGATGATGATGATGATGTAGGGAATGATGTATCTGACGCTAACTTCATGATAATGATGATAATGATGATGTACGGAATGAATGATGTATCTGAGTCTGACCTGCTGATGTAGGGTTTAATGTTTTCTCCTTGGATAGGAGCCATGCTCATGGGCATGGGTTCAGGAGTAGACAACCAATAGGAGTAGTCATTACGGGAAGCGAAGTTGCACACGTTGTTGATGTTGCAGAACATGAAAGGCATGGTGCTGAAACGACGTAGACAACTTCCAGCCGTACCTGCATCAGAGAAGGGCATAGCAAGGAAGATGGGAGTTCATATTTGAGCATAACACTGTATGTTAATAAAGAAGAGGAAAATACATGAAGGATTGTAAAGGAATAAAAAAAAAATAGAAATGTATGTTTATGTGAGTAGGACATGAGTGCTGATTATTTATTCAGTGTTCTCACCCAGGTCCTGGCCATGCGCCCTCTCATTGCCTTGTACGTAAAGCAGAGAATAGCCATCGTAGATGACAGAGGTGCCAGGTGGGCATTGAGGCACATCTGTCGTCTGACTGTGACGCGTAATCAGGAAGCCATGAGCTGCTGATGACAGACCTGGAGGTCCTGGAGGACCTGGAATCCCATCTGGACCAGGTGAGCCAGGTGAACCCCGTTGACCTGAGACATTCAGAGAAGGATGAGTGTAAATGTATATATGGTCAATGTATAATTAGCTATAGGGTTAAACTTTCCAGCACAATAGATAAGAAGTATTCTAAAGCTTATTTTATAGGAGTATACATTATAAAATTAATGCACAACAAATATAAAAAATATAATTCGACAGCATTCCAGACAGGAAACAAAACACAAAACACACTTTTTGTAACTATATCAGCAATTTACGATGTGATGTTTGAGATAAGGATACAAATGTGAGGCCATAGGAACAGCTGTGCATCTTTACCAATGAATGTAATGAGTCAGATTACTAGGTCATAATTCAAGTGTTATGATTGGTGAAAACACTTACCCGGCTGTCCAGATGGTCCCGAATCTCCTTTTCCTCCAGGTGGACCACTGAATCCTGGAGGTCCATCAGGGCCTGGATCACCAGGACTACCAGGCTGACCTACAAAAAATGTATCACACAGATCAGTCTCACACTTTAAATAGCAGATAAATACAAAAAATTAAAAGTCTATCACACTAAAAATCCATCTGTTGTTATTTGTCATAAAACTAAGGACTGAGTAATGTTCGAAATGTGATAGGATTACTATTATAGATATCACCCTGGTGCTGTTTGAAACTCTTACCTGGACGCCCCTCCAGTCCTGCCTCTCCTGGGAGCCCTCGGGATCCTGGAGGTCCTGGAGGACCAGGGAGACCCTGTGCACCTTTTACCACAATAGGGGCCGGCGCTTGACCTGGATTACCAGGAATACCTAAAAGGAAGTATGAGTAGCAGTAACATCAAAGACAGTTTGTTAAAAAAAAAAAACTAATTCATGAATTCAGAAAGATATATACACTCACCTGGATGACCAGGTTCACCAGGATCCCCGGGTAGGCCAGGACCCCCAGGACTACCAGGATGTCCCTTAGGTCCTTAAGTGAGCAGACATATCAGATTATTTAACCTCATAAACAAAATGACAGTGGTTTAACGTTTTTATCTGGAGTACTCAACGTGGCAGAACAATTCGGGTCTACTGACCTGAATATCCTGTAACGCCCGGAAGACCGACATCTCCTTTAAGCCCGACACTTCCAGGAGCTCCAGGAGGGCCCTTTCCCAGAAACACAAGTCACTTTCAATTCAGTTTCAATTAAAGAAATAAACCAAGCTTATCCGAATGTGAGGTGACAAACTATGATTTGTTAACATGTCAGAAAATAATAGTGTTTTGTTTCAAAAATATATTAAAAGTACTAAAATATTTAACATTGTAAAATCTAGTTTTTTTCCCTGAGAGTTTCTTCACATCCTCTCTAAAGCATGCATTTTTTCAACAATTGCTACAGGATTATTTTAGTATTCTGTCCTGACTTACCATCGAACCTGGTGGTCCGGTATTTCCTTTCTGTCCAGGTATACCAGGCGATCCGGGGTTTCCAGGGTAGCCTTTCTCACCCTTCACTCCTCCAGAACCTGGTGGTCCTCGGCTACCCTCTGGGCCAGGAGGACCTTTACAATACCAATAAGATAAGATGTCACTGATGTTTGCATTTCAGCTGTCTTACACATCTGAATATTCCCCATACATAATTTTTAATTAAAAATAATATAACTGGCTATACTGAATGTGTTTCTATTTTTTTTTATCTTTGAGTGAAAAGAAGTCAGTACATCAAAACAAAAACAATGCATGTACCCATCCCTCAACCCAACCCACTCTATAACATGCTAAAAGACTTATTAAAGAAAAAAAAGTGCAGAAAACTGTTCAGGTGGGCATCAAACCGACGAGGCTAACCTGGAGGACCTATATTGAGGAGTCAAAGGTCAACAGGTTCCCAAAATCCCAGAGGGAGAGAGAGGTGATGGAAAAATGTGGATTAAAAACAAGAGCAAAAGTTATAAAAGCAGCACAATTATGGTAGAAACAGCAACATTTTATCTGATTTTTCACAAACTGAAAAAGAAAGGTATTTTAACAAAATTATTTTATATACATAGCACCCAGTAGTGATAGCAGAGATTCATATTTTCACATATTACAGAAAAGCTTTAACGTGTTCATTTCGTTCCTCAATCTTTTAAAAATAAACTCTTTACTATCAGTTTCAATGTATGTTCTAGATAAATAACGGAGTAATAAGTCAGGAGTCTGATTTATAAAAATGTATGCCAAAGAATCATACACTTTTAGCTACTTAAGATAAAAGATTCAGAGATATTTCCCCAATGCCTGAAGTCTGCTTCACAACCCCAAATCATCTTAAACTCAAGCACACATAAATACATGTTTTTGGAAATAAAACATAAAGTTAAAAACGTTAAAGCTTATATGTAGGCCATAAAAGAAGCCTAATCCATCTTACAGATAATGTCCCCATTTATCTTTTCTGTTAATTCATTAATCTTTCTGATCTCATCTAATCTTTATTCAGTCTGATAATTATGCAACACCAGATCAAAATTCCCCCACAAGAGCATGAATATGCAATAGCATTAGGTTTATACACAATACTTTTAATGCGTTGTGTACCATAACTGACTGTTTCACTGTTTCACTGAGGTTTTATAGACCCTGACATCTGCATGATGTTTAAGACAGGAACAAACCATGGAGTCCCTGCCTGCACTTTGCACATAAGGTACATACCTAATATTTCTCTCTTTCTTTTTTCTTATTACTCTCTGTCTCTCTCTCTGCAGGGGATAAATCCGCATGCTCAGCCCGTGACCCATGGGATTGCTGTGGCTAGAACCACTTAGATATTGTCCCACTGTCTGTGAACTGCCATTGCAGAGCTCAGGTCTTCATCAATGAACATTTAAAGACTTCATCAGGAAGAAATTAATGTTAAGTCTATAATGAACTCAGAAATTATGCTGCCCTAGTTCTCAGCTCTTGATTGCACAATTTTAATCGACTATAAACTGTTGTAAAGAATTTTTTCTTTTTATTTTATGCTTCAATACTTCTGTAAAGCTGCTTTGAGACACTGTCCATTGTTAAAAGTGCTATAATTAAACTGAATTGAAATATGAACTTTTTTTTTTTATAAATCAGACCCCAGGACTTTTATGGCATACTATCAATGACTAGAATGGTAAAGCGCTTATTTAAAAATAAACAAATAAATCAAATATTAAGGTTTATTCAAATAAATCAAATCTTAATGTGAACATTAATATTTTTTTCTTTCGTTTTCCTTTTAATTTCCTTCATTTCTGGCATCTGCCATTTCTGGAATGAGGAGAACCTGACCTTCAGGGCCTGTCAGCAAGTGTCATCAGGAGAAGGTGGAGCCACACCACAGGAAACAGGAAATAAAGGTTAAACCCACAATGCATCGAGGTATAGATTAACCAAACAGGTACCTGCCAAAACTGGGCTTGTTGTTTAATATGTAAAAATGTCCTTATTAATTACATTTTATTTACAGACAGTCTAATAAATAACAGTTTTTTATTCAGATTTTATTCTTTAAACAGATTAGAAGACGAAACCCGAAGGTTATAGAAATTTACCAGTGTTCTAGAAATTTGAGCTAACATTTTAATATTTTTGCATATTTTTAATCTGTAATCCATAAACACAACTTTTTGTCTCATTTTTGAAAAAACTTCATATTTGTTCAACCTGACTGAGGAAGCCCATGTTGGAAAGTTCTGTAATGGCTTTACATGTCATGAACATTAAACATTTTCCCATGCAGGTGAAGACACTCAGCATTAAACACTGATTATCCTCTATTTGATTCACTGGATTCAGCATTATACCATACAGACAGCACGCTGTGGAGAGAAAAAGAACTTTCGTTCCTCAGGAAAAAAAGAGGGATAAGGGAGTGAAGACACATAAGGTAAACAGATACACAGATGAAGAACTTGGACACAGTGTGGATCAATCCATGCTGGTCTTGCCCTGTTTGAGTGAATCACATTGATTGGTGCGTGCAAACGACTACCTCTTACAAAAGTGATGCACAAAAATTAATAAAAAAAAAAAACAAGTGCATGAAGGCATGCATTGAAGAGAGTCAAGCACGGTGTGTATGTGTGTGGTGCTCACTAACTTTGTGCTCACTATTAGTTCTGTGCAATTTGATCATTGAGACTTATGAAATATCCATGCAAATCAGTCACATGACTAAGCATATTTATAATGGCCTCTCTACTGTATGGTTCTTTCTAGTCAAGAGTTTAAACAGATTTTATTTATTTAAATGACTTCGGGTATATCACTAGTAGAGCCAAACAGTAGATCTGACCAATGAGAAGCATAACCCTGTTCCTGGAGATCAGGTAATCTATAATATATCTAAACTAAAAGACCATTATTGGACTTTTATCCTCTTCCCTCTTCACATCACATCAAGAGGAATGGGGCGGGGGGTGGGGTGGGTGGGGTGCTTCCTCTCAAATCTGGGAAGCCAGCCAGCACATATTTTCAAATTGCTGCTAATGATGTATCACAGAGCAAATGAAGACACAAAGAAAAAAGCTTACAGTTGCTTCCAACTACGTAAGTTCACAGATTCCCAGTATTTGTGAAAGTTTCTGATTGACTTTTGAATTTTGTTTTGGAGGAGCGATTAATGCCTCTCCTGAGAACACAGCCAAATTTTGTTCTCGTGAACTCGGGTCATAGATAACTGTGAAAACGTTCTAATTTAAGGTAGAAATAAATTTATATTAAAACCAGTTTTATTAAAGGAGGGTTGAACTTAAACTGTGCAAAATACCTAATCTCAAGGAACAGAATTAGCCACCACGATGTATCTGAGATAAAAAAAGTTCAACATACCTACTCTTCCTGGTGGGCCAGGAGGACCCTGGATGCCTTTAGGCCCGGGAATCGACAGACCCCGAGGACCAGGGGGCCCTTGGAGACCAGGGCTACCTGTTGCACCAGGGGATCCTATATCGCCCTTTGTTCCAGGGTAGCCAGGGCTGCCAGGCTGACCAGGGAGACCAGGGTCACCTTTTTGACCTATATTTTATGGTATAGAAGTTTAAATTTGGTATAGATTATATCTTGTTGGTTACATTAAATCTCATGAGAGAGAGAGAAATAAATTAAAAAATAAATAATTTATTTTGAAAAATAAATAATTTATTTATTTGAAAAATAAATTTGAAAAATAAATTGTATTTTTGATGTGAAACACTTTACCTGGCATCCCAGGAATACCTGAAGGACCTGGGATCCCATAACCTGGTACACCTAAACAAATAAAACACCAAACACTACATTAAACTATTTATCTGCTGTTATATAACCCAAATATCTAAAGTGTCTGTGTATTGGTTATTTAACCAAACATGTGATCAACAGAACACATGCATTAAAATTCAGTCACACTTACCTGGCTCTCCTTTCAATCCTGCTGATCCAGGAATACCATCACGACCAGCTTGACCCTTGTCTCCGGGTACACCTGGCAGACCAGATGGACCAGGGGTTCCGGGCCTTCCAGGTGATCCTGCTAGACCAGGGGGGCCTGGGACTCCATCCAGACCCTTAGGGCCAATGGCACCAGGTGCACCTAAAGCCATCAAGAACATTCCAATTTTTCATGAAGATACCCAGTGCTCCAGTTTTTGAAAATATAGCCAAATAAGACAAGCACTGACAGTTTGGAACCTTCCTTGATTTAGAGAAAAAAATTATAATAAGAAATAATTTATTAGACAAAACTTTTGAATGTTTAGCTCTTAACAGGGCTAGATTGAATATAAGTTGACAATACTGTACCTTGGAATCCTGGGAGGCCAGGATCACCCTTTGGACCAGGATTCCCAGGCAATCCTGGACTTCCTGAGGGCCCTTGTTGACCTTTTGGCCCTGTAGCTCCAGGAGCACCAGAAGACCCAGGTTCACCCTGTTCAACAATAGCCAGTTAATGCCCCTCTACTAATCTCAATCACTACTTATGGGTATCATATGCAAACTATCCAGCCAATTTGAAAATGTTTATTTGTTTGAACCCTCATTAATATAATGTTAATACCTTGGCTCCTGGAGCTCCTGGTTGCCCAAATCCTGGTGTTCCAGGGTCTCCTTTCTGTCCTGGAAATCCTGGTGTTCCTGGAGAGCCAGGCTGTCCAGGGCGCCCAGGTTGACCTGGAATTCCTTTAATTCCAGAAGGGCCTATACCAAAATATACAGTTCTAAATTAGTCTGGATTCACCTTGTCAGTAACATTGAAAGACAAATCTTTCAATTGTGATCCTTCAAACATTACCAGGCAATCCCATCTCGCCCATGCTACCCTTTGGCCCTAGAGAACCGGGGAGACCTGATGTTCCTGGAAATCCGGGATCTCCCTTGGGACCTACAAGGCAGTTATTTCTTTAAACATCTATACACTAATCTGGACTCAAAACACTGCACAAGTAATAAAGTTCTTGAATTACCTGGGGGTCCAGGTGGCCCAGGACGCCCATCCTGTCCAGGAATACCTGGGTCTCCTGGAAGGCCAGGAATACCTTTTGCTCCTGGAGTGCCACTAAATCCTGCATAAGACACAGATTTCTACAGTCAGTTTAAAAATAATAACATGATCATGAAATTTTAGATGTCAGGATAATCGACTAAGAGAAAATTACATATACGAAATAATAAATTAGTTAAATTATTTGAATGTGAAAGGAGTAAATCTGTACACATATATGATGAACATGGACCTAATTATAGTTCAGTTTTAGCATGTTGGCTTTAGGCTATTCCTCAATTTTATTATCAAGGTACACTTGCCTTGAGATCCTGGGTCTCCTTTCGTTCCTTTTTCTGAGCTACCAGGATGGCTTAAACCAGCCGGGCCTCTTGGACCTTGGTCACCTTTATTTCCCTTTAATCCTTGACTTCCTTGGGTTCCTGGCAATCCTGACTGACCATTATCACCTATAGAGCAGACAAGAACAGATAAGAACTGAACCAACAAACAAAGAATGGCTTTTAATGACTGTCATTTGAATCAAATTCAAAAAAGGCATACCTTTTGGTCCAGGAAATCCTGGAACACCTGGGCTGCCAGGATTACCAGAAGGTCCTGGAGTACCCATCACACCCATTTCTCCCTTTTGTCCTTGTAGGTGATAGAAAAGTATTACAGTGTTTAATGTTATGCTGCATTAGACAAATTCTCACATGTTTTAGATGCAGTCCATATGTCATAGTTTTACATTACCTGGTAATCCAGGTAGTCCATCTTGGCCAGGGTTTCCAGGGATCCCAGAAGGGCCAGGAGGACCAGGAGGTCCAGTTAATCCGGGTCTACCCTGGTCACCAGGCAAGCCTGGAATATCAAGTCCTGGGGAACCAGGGTCTCCTTTCTCACCATTCAAACCAGGAGAACCTGTACAAGCAATGCATCATTCTCACAAACACAGACACTGATACCAACAGCAGCCCATGCATTAATTAAAAGATATCACACTCTCTATGTAAACACTGTCCAAGTCTCCAACCTCAGGACACTTACCAGGATTGCCCATAGGTCCAGGGGGTCCTGCTGGTCCAGGCAGTCCAGGTAGTCCAAAACCAGGGGGGCCTTGAGGGCCAGGTGCACCCAAAGAACCAGGAGGACCAAAATCACCTGTGAAAAAAGTGAGCTGTATCTTCCTGTATTTAAAACATTACATTGTATTTGAAAAGCATAAAACTTATGCTACTGCTTATGGAATAACCTATAGCCTTTTTAGGACCATACCTTTAGGGCCTGGACGACCGTCTATACCAGGTCGGCCAGGTGCACCTGGATTTCCAGGGAATCCGGCATCACCTTTAGGCCCTTGAAAACCCTTACTGCCAGGCAAACCTGGGGGCCCAGGGGGTCCAGGAATACCAAAACCAGGTTCGCCCTGCGGATACACACGTACATATGCCCTCAGTATTTTTTTTTTTAGAATGTTCTGTCTGTATTAGTTCTGTCTAAAATGTAGGGGTTCTGGATCAACTTTGGGGCAGTCAGTTTAGTCCGAAACAGAGCAGCATGAGAAGCATGAGGGGACACAAGAGAACACTGTGGGAAGCAAAAGACGTGAGATGCGTTAAAAAAAGTTGTGAGTCATGTTATGCTCAAGATGCTTGTTTGTGATGCCGTAATATGAATGCAAATGCACAGAGGTTCAAAAATATGAATTGCAAAGCCAATATGGCCAGTCTTAAAACTACATTACAGCATTGTTATGACCTAATTCATTAGTACAGTCCTCTTAGCAACTGGAGGTGCTTTTAAAATCTACAACCTTAAATGAAAATATTTTGCTTTACTATTTAAATTGTTTTCTATCTGTTTCACCTTAGGACCACGCGGTCCTGATACACCAGGTAGTCCATCCACACCTGGAGGTCCAGGTCTGCCAGGGCTGCCTGGACTTCCAGCAATACCTGGGAATCCTGGAAAATGTGTTCAGCAGCATTAACACAGATGTTTAATGTTTTTCTTATATAATCTGTTAGGTGTTTGCAACTTTCTAGGTAAGATGCATCCTAACTGACTTTACAGCAGCAGTTTATGGGTGATTAGGGTTTACCTTTAGGACCTGGTGGGCCTGGCAAACCTATGCCTGGGATACCAGGTTCTCCTTTTTGGCCAGATAATCCTGGAAAACCAGGGGAACCAGGTTGGCCAGGGTCACCTGTACAGATAGACAATTAAATCTCATTAACAGGGATAGCCAAACTCTGGTACATAAATAAAAGTATATTTGTTTGTGATATTTTTCTTAAACATTTCTTAAACTACCAAGGATTTTCAACTATTCTAATAAATAATATTGCCATGGCAAACACTCACTCACTCACTCATCTTCTACCGCTTATCCGACCATGGCAAACACATATATTTAAAACAATGTGACTACATTTCTATTTAGTCCTTAAACAGAATGACTTTTTGAAACTATTTATATACATAAGCCCAATTTCACACGAAGCCAATGTTATGTTAATGAACTAGGTTAAAGTTTAGTACAGTTGTTTCAAGTTGTTTCTATTTAATAACAGAAAAAGCTATTTAAAATTCAATGCTTGGTTTAATTGGTTAAACTGAACAAGAAGAGTATAATTTCCACCTCTTTACCTGGATTTCCTGGTCGACCTGGTTCTCCATCAGTTCCTCTGGGTCCAGGTTCTCCTTTCTGAGAGAGAGCCAGACCTGATTCACCTTTCTGACCTATCAGATGACATCAAAGTTTAAAATTAAGAAGATGTAATTGTGACAGTAAGGCAATCCAACTGTTGGTTGGTCAAATCCATCTTTTTGAATTGTGCCTGGTATGTGATCTCACCTGGAGGTCCAGGAGGTCCTTGCCTTCCTGACACGCCCTGGAAACCTTTCTCTCCAGGAGGTCCCTGTGGGCCAAATCCAGGGGGACCAGGAAGCCCCCTGTCTCCAGGAGAACCTGAAGGGCCAGGCTCTCCAGCCGGGCCACGTTCACCTTTAAGCAATAAGGAACCCTGGCAAAAAGCAAGCATAGAAACAATATCTTGGGTACAACGCATGATCCCCAGTACATCGAAAAACAAATATATTATATATAGCGATCATAACATTATGTCCACTGACAGGTGAAGTTCTTTATCATGGTACCTGTTACTGGGTGGGACATATTAGGCAGCAAGTAAACACTTTGTCCTCAAACTTGATCTGCTAGAAGCAGGAAAAATGGGCAAGTGGGAAGCGTAAGAATTTGAGCGAGTTTGACAAAAACCAAATTGTGATGGCTAGACAACTGGGTCAGAGCATCTCCAAAACTGCAGCTCTTGTGAAGTGTTCCCGGACTAAAGTGGTCAGAATCTATCAAAAGTGGTCCATGAAAGGAACAGTGGACTGGGTCATGGACGACCAAGGCGTATTGATGCCTGTGGGAAGCGAAGGCTGGCCCATGTGTTCTGATCCAACAGACAGGCTACTGTAGCTCACACTGTGCACTTCTCTATACACCGTACAATCACAACTGACACACAAACCTTTAGAACCATGCTTTATGAAAAGCTTTATGAAACCATGCATGTTCTTTAAAGCTCACTGCTATCAGTTGCAAGAAAGACAGCGTTGATTCAGTGTTGTTCATTGAATCTGTTACAACAGATACTCACAGGTGCACCCTTGGGACCAGGCAATCCAGGAGATCCATCTCGACCAGGTGCTCCATCCCGCCCAGGCAGACCTGGAGGGCCAGGGAATCCTGTGTCTCCCTTGTCTCCCTTCATACCATCAAATGAAACTGCTTCACCAGGGTCACCCTTCTCTCCTGGTGCTCCAGATAAACCTTGCAATCCTGGTAAACCCTACAAAATATTGCAGAATTTTTTATAATCTGCACAAGCTCTTTTGGACAATTTTTCTGAAGAGAAGATACTTACTGGTGGCCCCATGGAACCAGGGCCGCCTGGGGATCCCCTGTCTCCTTTATAACCAGGGAATCCAGGACTGCCTGTGATAAAGATCAAACTCAGTTATTAAAAATGTTTAATTGAGTTTTTATACAAACATTTTTTGATATCAAAATATACAATTAGATTATTAAATATAGGAAAAGAATTGAATCTGATCATGCCTTCAAGGTGAATCCTATACTGCTTAAATTTGGCTCATATATAAAAATTACTCTATTAAAAAATGTAAACTATTAAAATAGTATATTTTATATAAGATTCAACACATTTGTTTTACCTAATGTGGGAGTTTAAGCTGTAATAGTGACTCTATATGCTGCTAATATTCAAACTTAAGGCACTCCAAAATGTAAATTTGCTGCACTTTATGCTGTATTTAGAAAAAGCAGATGACAAGCTCCTTGCCTGGGGGTCCTGGAGGTCCAGGTGGGCCCTGCGGTCCAGGAATGAGGTTGCCACTTGAGAAACAATTCACACATGTATCCCCCTTTTCACCTGCAAAATGAAAGGCACATGAAGTAAAGCTTGTTTAAGTTTGTATAAAGTATTCAGCAAGCATTTCTTCTTCTGAAGTAATATTAAATAGGGTCTTGCCTTTCTGGCCTGTCTCCCCTGGATAACCAGGGTCCCCATTCAGGCCTGGAAGACCAGTAGGTCCTGGGAGACAGTTTTCACCACCAGTGGATATTCCTGGAGGTCCTGGAGGTCCTGGAAGTCCTTGAAAACCTTGCGGTCCAGGTCTGCCAGGAGAACCTGGAAGAGAAGCTCCCGGAGATCCTTGATCGCCCTTTTGTCCTCTCTCTCCTGGATAACCAGGGGGGCCAGGTGGACCTTGCACTCCAATTCCTAGGATATTATACAGCATTTATGAACACAAACATACTCACAGAATATTTTTTTTTCATGTGTCATGTTATATTAGATATTTCACCATTTTTTAACTGACAGAGATGCATTTTCTGCATATTGAGTGGTCTCACCTGCACGACCTGGCTGACCTGGTGGTCCTGGGACCCCTGGGAATGACCAAAAAACTGGTAAGGACTCATATTGCACATGCCCAATTTAAAAATCAATTCACAGGCCTTTAGTTAAGTAATATTAGTTTAGGTATTTTATTGCATTTGTGTTTATTAATTTGTACACTTTATTGTACTTAATGTATTTATTGTATTTATTAATTTGTACCCAACAGTGGTAGTTTGATAATTATGACAACTTTTTATAATACTGCATTTAAACCTATTTCAGTCAGTCAGAAAAGATATTACATACTTTCATATGTGTAACATGTATTACTTCAGATATATTGTTTTTGGAGGTTTCAGATACTTTGTTCTTTCACTGTTACGTTTTTGTTCTAAGTTTGGACAAGTCTTCTTTTCCTTACAAATGTTTCAAGAACCCATTTAGGAAGGATTGGGAAACTGTTGAAAAACTGAATGTAAATGCAGAGCCTTAAAGCAACAAGCACATTAGTAACGCATTTAAACAAGCCATACCAGATATCCCCGGCTCTCCTTTCCTTCCAGGGTTTCCTGAAAGCCCAGGATCTCCTTTAGGTCCTACTTGGTTCAGGGTTGAGGGTGACACCTATAGAAGAAATGAATATGGGTGATATGATAATAACAATGAGGAGATGATTATCTTGGATTTCCCATGCCAAATAACATTTAATTTTCTTAACTTAAAAAAAAAATAAAATAAAATAAAAGTCCTTTTATCTAAGGTTATATGACGTACCACGCCTGGAGGTCCAGGTAATCCTCGCTCACCTTTGTCCCCCTACAAGAGAATGACAGATTACTCTTCAGTGTCAAGTTTCTTGAGAGACATCACACCGATTAGAATATGACAAGACCTCATCAAAAGTGAGGCCTTATGAAATCTTACTCTTTCTCCAATTCCTCCTGGAAGTCCAGGTACACCAGGGTCTCCTGGTACACCCTGTGAGAGAGAGAGAGAGAGAGAGAGAGAGAGAGAGAGAGAGAGAGAGAGAGAGAGAGAGAGAGAGAGAGAGAGAAGCAGACCATACAGATATTTAACAATCATCTACAACATTCTGTTCATGTCACGGTTCACGAATGAACACAGAAATCTCACCTGAAGTCCAGGAGGCCCAGGATCCCCATCTTTACCAGGTTTACCCTAAAAAATGACAGCATAAGTAACAATACATTCACCTGACATTGATATGATGGTTTTATCTTTCAGTAAGTGTGGTTCAACCCTCACCCTCTTTCCAAATTCTCCTGGCTCTCCCTTCTCTCCTTTTGGACCACCATATGGGCCCTGTTAATCACATCCATACAGTGATCTACCATGTAACCATGTAACTATTTAAGTGAACAAAATGACCAACAAAGCAGCAAGCACTTGAGGTGTCAATTAAGTGTTGGTTTTATGGTTAAAGTGTTATGCTAGACCTGTAAACACAACCAGCACATATATGTATGCAATCTGGGTAACATAGCAGAAGTTCAGATACATACAGGTGGTCCAGGAGAGCCAGGATATCCATTTGGTCCAGGAGGTCCACGGTCACCCTAAAATAAAATAAGAAACAGAATTAAAATAAGATTATTATTAACTAAGCATTAGTTTATCGTTAAAAAACAAACGAACAGAGATAATATAGAGTGTAATAAAGCTGAAGGGAACAAAAAGGCAACAATCAAAACCAAATTATTATTTGGAAGCATTATTTATGCCACCTAGTGGAAAATAAAAAAAAAGTTGCTGTGTTGCTCTCTAGTGGTCTAAAATAATAATACATTCAATGCCCTGTATGCAGCCAAGGGTTACAGAGGAGAAATATGTGGAAAATAATAAATAAAGATGGCCGACTCTCAATCAATTTCTGTGTCACAGGCTATTCGAGGATTTTAGAGTTTGAGAACCTTCCTGTATGTTCCTTTTCCAAACTCCTAGCTGACTCCCCATCACACAACCCTCTGAAACATTTCCTTCTTCCTAATTACAAGACATCTGATTATCCTGTCTATCCTATCCAACACACTCTAAAATAATTAATGCTCACAAGCATTAAAAAAGAGGTTCCATTGTACACCTGTTTCTCTCTCTCTCTCTCTCTTAGCGGTAAAATGGTTATAAGATTATATGCAGTTTTAGATGGTATATAAGCTGATGTACAGCATATCAAATATTTAACTGTTACTGTTTGTATTGTAGACTCAGCATGAAGTTTAAATACTATATTTGGGAAGATATATATTATGTCAAAAGAGATTCATGTACAATGCAATTTCAATTTCATATTTTAGATTTTGCTGATGAAATCATGTCTTTAACAAGACACCAGTAAAAATAAGATTTTTTTTAAAGTAGTGAATGGGGCTTTAAGACTAAATATACTTGTACATAGTCACAATCAGCCTGAAAAAGCTTGTAGCAAGTCTTAAATCAAATAACCTCAGGTCTTTGTTGATGATGCCATTACAAAGAAAAAAAACTGCATCAATTTGGAACTTTAAAAGTACACCAACAAGACTGTTAAAGCTTTTTACAATTGCTACTTGTTCACTAATAGTTTGTCTTCTTCAATTACTCTTAATACAACCCTCACCTGCACATGTGTTCCTCTGTATACAATCCATGAAGATACTACAGTGTAACTGTACATACTTTAAGTAACTGCTCTGTTGTGCTGGATACTATACCTTCTCTCCTCGAAGAATCACTCCATCTGTTTCACCTATTAACTGGTCGACTTGCCCTGGAGGCCCAGGAGGCCCCTGTAAGCCAGTTTCACCCTACACACACACACACAGACACACAAACACACACACGCACACACACAAACAGAGTGAGATTACTCGAAAATCACTTATTGAAACATATCTGCATTTGTAGTGGATTTACATCACAATACATTTTTCTGATAGTGACTCTTGTTGTCATACCTTCTCTCCTTTTGGCCCTTGGAAGTTCAGACCCATATTTCCCTATGCAAAAACAGTGACACAGAAAAACATTTTAACTGGCAAAGCTACTGAAGCAGATTTTTATTTCGATCAGAATTACGTTTGAATTACCAACACATGCCACTGTCTTAAAAACACAGTTTACCTTTGGCCCTTGAGGACCAGGAGGACCTGGAGGCCCCTGAATTGTAGAAAAAAAAGAGAAATATATTACATAGTGTCTGTTTAACAGATGCAACAGTCAGAGAGTAAACATGATACAGTCAATGGTTAGAAAAAATGACAACATACATCGTAACCTCTTGGACCCTGAGGACCGCTAGGACCTTGCAACCCGGGCCGGCCTGGCTCTCCCTATACAGACATACATACAAGTGGTTTTGTTACAGGATGTATATTCTAGTTCATTAGATATAAATCAATTATCAATATAAGATTTCATGAAATTTAAACAGAGCGTTCATCTTCACAGTAATACAGCAGAAAAAAATATTCAGATTGACATGTGGAAAGTGTGACCTACTTTAGGTCCTGGCAGACCCAAGATTCCTGTGCCTCCTGATGTTCCCAGTGTTTCTGAAATGATCACCTCACCAGGTTCTCCCTGCCAGTGTGAAGAGAAAGAAAGAAAGAGAGAGAGAGAGAGAGAGAGAGAGAGAGAGAGAGAGAGAGAGAGAGAGAGAGAGAATAGATTATAGAATAGAGTATAGTTTTTAAGCATTTCCAAAACGTATAGCTAATAAACACAAAACCAGCTATCTGGACATATTTTGTTCCATAATTTCTGCAATCAGGAGGTTATATATCATTACATTCCGGTTCATAGAATTTTGTTCTTTTTTTTTTTGTTTTGAAAATATTTACTTTATATTGCAGTCCAGGTCTAAATGTTAACCTAAATCTAAATGTATTTAAATGTTGGATATTTAACACATCCATATACAGTATGTATAGCATTACATGATGTTAATTTCAGTAACTTCATAAATGACTAGACCAGACCAAATGACATTGCTGATTTTAACCAACAAAAACAACAAAATAAATAAAGTCATATTAAGAAAGGCAGAAGGTCTGGTGTTGCTATGCTGTGTGTAATACAGGAGGATGTTTAGAGGAGCACTTGCCTTCAGTCCAGCCTCACCACGTAGTCCCTAAAAAAGGGAAATACACAAATAAGAATATGCAGGTGTTTCAGATCACACAGTGGATTAGAGCAATGTCCACTGTTCACATTCTCAAGTACAGAGTGAGGAGAGTATACTTACTGGTGCACCGTCTATACCAGGGAAACCTGGACTTCCTGGTAATCCTCTGTCACCCTGTCATTAAATGCACCACAAATGAATATAAAGCTCATGTTCATTAAACTTTCAGACTGTCCACACCATGTGTATACGATATACTGTGGAAAATGGACTATTGCAATTTATAAAATAATGATACTACAGCTATGAGCTACCAGGTTAACATTTTTTAAATGCTACACCACTACATAATTCATGAAGACACCACATCACCTTCATTTGCTTTAGCTAACATTAGCATACAAAAAAAGTGGCTAACGATCGAACTGGAAAAGTTCGGGCGGTGACACTTACAATCCACAAGACGGGGGTTTATGACAAACAAAAATTGTAAAACTGCTGATCTAATGTATTTCTCTGAAAAGGTTTTCTGGATTTTGAAGCATAAACCAAACTATTGCTTAACTATACAATCAGAGGATAAAATTGTTACCTGATGTTCATCTTTAAACATCACATAAACCCCAAGCCAGACAATCAATTTTCAATGTTCACTGACACTACTGTCTAGTCTTTTATCAGGACTGTTCCATTTTTATTCCTGATACACACCTTTGTTCCATTACAGCCTGCGATTCCTTTTGGACCAGGAGGCCCATCCAATCCTGGAAGACCCTGCCAATCAAAACAAAGAAGGACACACATATTCAGAAATGCTGCTAGTGACAAAGGACAGAAACTACATTTACAGCATTTGGCAGATGCCCTTATCAAGAGCAACTCACATTTTATATGACTTTGCAATTGAGGGTTGAGAGCCTTGCTCAGGGGCCCAGCAGTGGCAGCTTGGTGGACTTACTATTTAAACTCACAACTGTCCTAATGATAGACCAACGCCTTAACCACTAAGCTACTACCTACATAGCCATCAGGTGTTATCCAACCATCCATTTTCTATACTATTTACCCTAAACAAGGTTGAACTCAGGATGGAGTAAAGTGCCAAACCACCACTGAAAATTTAGAGATGCCACTCAGTGTACTGTGCTTGAACACCTGTAAACAAACACCTAAGGGCAAACATGCTAACCACAAATTCACTGTGCCCCTGCCATCGGGTGTCATGCACTTCTACCTATCAAATTATTTATGAATTAAATGTTTTTTAAGTTAAATCTATCTCCATGGTTGAGCTTACAGCCATTATCATTTCTGACACGTACGCCTCTGCAAACTTTGTTTACCCATAAACCTGTTTCCTCAATACAATAACTAGCTTGAAAATATATACCTTTTAGTTGATTGTATTTCCCCTATGGATCTGTTGTGTTATTTCCCTTTTTTTCTAAGCTTAACTTTCACGTTCTATCTTGTAAAGTCTCTGAATTGAATCTTTGGGTTTTTGTTCTCATGCTTTCTTGTCATTATTATTATTCCCATGAGGAGTACTCACTGGAACTCCTGGTGTCCCTGCAAATCCAGGAAGTCCAGGAGGTCCCTAATAAAAAGACACAGTTAGTTTACATGCACAGAAGACTACAACAACTAGTTTTGCCTTTTTAGAAGAATCACTCAAGCAGTCTCACTCTTATTCCTTTAGGTCCAGATGGTCCTGGAGGTCCATCATCACCCTGGTGGATAAAACAGAATTACATATTTGATGTTTATGTTAATATTTTATCTAAATATATAATAGTACATTTGCATTGCATGCAAATTCAGTGTTTTTCCCCTGGGGGCCCAATCATTTGCAAACTCCTGCACAGAGTATAAGTGAGAGTGGTGTTAAGCAGGCATATGAGCATGCGTCTTATCTATGGCCATGATCAATCAGTGAAGTGCAAAATGAAAGAAAATAAAATTCAGCCCAGTTTAAAGTTTCCACCAAAAACATAACCTCTAGTATAACAGTGTAATAATAAGTAAATGTTTACATTTATTCAGTTCTTAAACTCCACATGCGCCGAGTGTGATATACAAATACATGGATTAAAAAAAAAATTATGTACATTCACGTGGACATGTTGGAAGTAAATTTAAAAATGATTAAAAAAATAAAAACACAAAGATGTCCTAAATCTTCTGTATCAGTTGCTTTAGGTATAATCTGTATATTCTAACCTACATCACTGCATACATGTCCCTCTAGACAGCTAAACCTGTTTTAGTAAAATGCCTGCAAGTCATCCAGCATCTTTAGTTTTGTGGCAATGTCAATCTTAATGGAATAGTAACGTAACATATGACTGATTAAATCATATGATGCCGATTAGTTGACCCCTGACCTTCTCTCCACGAGGTCCAATTGGCCCTTCTGGTCCAGGAAATCCTGGTAAACCTGGATGACCTGATTGACCTGGGAAACCTCTATCACCCTGCACACACACACAGGAAAGTAATATAGTGTCAGTACAAATGAAAGATTATTATTTTAAAGATCATGATAGCAGATGTCTGTGTTGCCCAGGCTTGCTGTCTGTATAACTATAACTTTACTGTATAACTTTATATAATACATAAAAATCTATTATTCTGTTCCAGTGACCTAGCAACCCATTTATCACAAGACCACAAAGACTGAAAAGTACTGTCAAGATCAAAAAGGCCATAAATATCTATGATAAACTACACACCAGGAAAGGCCTTGTTTTTCTACTTTATTATTATAAGGGAGTGAAAAAACATGGGGAAAGTCCAGGTATGAAAGCAGTCATGTTGAGACATTAGAAAAGCCACACACAGTAAACCTCACGCTATAGCGGCACTAAAAAACACCTCGAAAAAGCAAACATTGTCTTGGCAGCATGTCAAAGATGAACTAAAGCGCTCCACTCCATGTAGCTGTAGGGTACAGGAAACGGATATGAGCTTAGCACCATCAGGGCGCATGAAAAGAGCCATAATGACAATAATTACACACAGGTGACTGCCACAGCCTGCTTATGCAAAACAAAATGGCATGACTGGAACATGTTAAACAGTATAAAATGGCAGGCACTTGATAGTGTCATACATCAATGAATCATTTGGAAAATAATAAAATGCAATCATTTAATTACTCTGTTAAAAGTGCAAATTGCTGGATCAAGCTAATAATGCAACAAATAAATACAAGAGGTGGGTGGACTGGATATCCGTAAGAAAAATTTGGAAAAAAATATTTTTTTCATTATAAATGTTTACATATGAAAGCATTTATTGTAATGAATGGTTTTTATTATATTTATACTATATTACATTACATTACATTATATTTGGAAAAAATGTTATGTAAAAGCTGTGGTTTTGTGTGCATTTCTGCTGTTTTTCTGGGGTTTTTTTAATATCAGCATTACAAGAGTATTAGTATCTGTATAAGAAAGTAAAAAAGTGCTTTTATGTCATCTCTACGGAAGCGTATTGCATTCACTTGAGGAAAAAAATCTACTCTGTTTTTCTGAATTAACGAGTTAATTATCTCAGAATTATGAGATAATTTTTGATGAATAAAAAGTTTTTTGCTCTGTTTTTCTGAATTAACGACTTAATTATCTCAAAATTATGAGATACATTTTTTTTGAAAAACATTTTTTCACTCTGTTTTTATGAATTAATGAGTTAATTATCTCAGAATTATGAGATCATTTTTCATAAAAAAAAAAAAATTAATTGTTCTGTTTTTCTGAATTAATGAGATCCCTCAAAATCCTGCCAGGAGCTCTATTTTAGGTGGATTGCATGGAAGTAAACATGTCCCGCCTTTCAAGTTTAATCCGGTTTTATTTTACTTTAGGTTTGAGACATTGGGAGATACTGCTGTCTTTAAGTATTATAAATGGTATTGTTATTAGTGCGTCAACTTTGCGCAGACACCTCAAGACTTTGCGCCTGTTCAGACGAAAAGAACATTCTGATCTGCTTGACGTTGCTGTGTTTCTCCAGGATCAGTTATGCCGATATGGTATGCTTCACGGATATAAGATGATGCATCTGAAATGCATTCAGGCTGGCTATGTGGTGACACAAGAGACAATCAGGCAATTGTTGAAAATACAATTCACATGATCATACGGACGAACACCTCTAATAAATATCTCAAAAAATCATATTATTTAAAAAAAAGTCAATACAACAGTGAGAATGACTTAGAAAATGAAATGAACTTTAAAGTAAGCATTAATAAAAGGTTTTCTTGTAATGAAAATGAATTCTAATTACATTTTTATTGCTTTGCATGTGTTCATTGTTCTTTTTATTAATGATTTATTCCTAATGTCAGAAAATGGATTTCTGTCAGTCATTACACAAAAACATGTAGATTATTACAAGAAGTTACACATTTTTCCCCCATAACATCTGGTACAGTTGTGAAGTAAAAAGTGGTGACTAATTAAACCCTGATGTTAATCAGTTAAAGCATTTCCTGATGTCTCACTCGTTGAATTTACTTGATAGTTCAGCAGACTCACTTTAAAAAAAGAAGCAAAAATATAAAGTCATGTAAATGTTTATTAACAATGACACAGAACACAGTTTAGCTGATGTAAAAATGGTATTTTGATGCTGTGGTATTGTGGTCATATCAGCACCACTACACTGCATGACGATTACATCAGTTCTGTCATTACTGTATCCGGCTGTGTCTGTGGGCTAGTACTACATTTTAATCTGCAGATGATTATTAAGTTGTCACTCATGGTCCGTTTTGGAAACTTGGAAATTCTTTGATGATTATCTCAAAAACGACAAATTGATAACATTCACTGTGTAGTCAGCTAGCAATGGGTTTGACAAATTACTTAGACTATGTTCATTTAATTAAATAAAAACAAACGGAATACTAATTCATCAGGAAGACACTCACCCTCACTCCTTTCACTCCAGTGCAGTCACACTTTGATCCAGTCCCACAACCATGACATACCTGAGAGAGAGAGAGAGAGAGAGAGAGAGGGAGAGAGAGAGAGAGAGAGAGAGAGAGAGAGAGAGAGAGAGAGAGAGAGAGAGAGAGAGAGAGAGAGAGAGAGAGAGAGAGAGAGAGAGAGAGAGAGAGAGAGAGAGAGAGAGAGAGAGAGAGAGATTAAGTTTATATGTATTGTAAGAAACACTGTCCTACCACAAATAATCTAATCCATCTATATAAATAAGGAAAATAGGAACACGATATTTATTTACACTGGTGTAATTAGAGAACTTTATTCTTTTAACTTTCCATATCCACTATGTATATTAAAATGTAGATACAGAAAATAGGCAACTCTTTCTAATTTAATCAAAACTGCAGTTAGATTCGATCTTGGTTGATTGGTAAAACTACTGGCCTTTACGTTAACACCAATGACATTTACCTTTATTTTATGTTCTATTTAATTTAAGGGTGTATAGGCTAGCATTGTTACCCTTATTTTACTTTGCTATTTCATTAAGCCTATTTTTTATTTTATATTCATTTGATTAAATGTCTTACTACTGTGTAATTACAGTGAAGTAGTGCAATTGGGATAAGAAGCATTTATGTGGGTGGCAGTAGAGCATACACACTGCAAACACAAAGAATATTTAACATGACAGTATATAACTATGTAGTTATGAAGTTAAAGCTGTGACTTGGAAAAAAAAGGTTTTGCAGTACAGAGAGTCAGAGTGATGTAGTTAAATAAAGATTCCTACCAAAAGATGGCAGTATTTGGATAGAAGTACAGTATGAGTACATAAGCATAAAGAATATAACACAGACACACACACACCCTAAGCTGTTAGACAGATGATCAGACAGACCTCTCAGTTAGTCAAAACAGTGACGAAATCTCACTACTGGTTCAAGACTGTGCATGCTGAATAATGTGTACTTTAAAAAAACATCCACCCGCTTTATTCTCTTAAGGCACTGTCTGGATTGCATGTGTGTGTTGGTGTGTTTTTGTTTTTCTGCAGTGAATGGTCTGGAACAGAGAGTTCATGTAGGAGTTGGACAGTTCAGACAACACATGACCAGCTCTAAAGTCAAAAACAGACATCAGCATGGTGCTGGAATTTTCAATATTCATGTTTATGTTGTTCAAGATGTTCAAGTGAAAGCATTGAAATCATCCAATTCCAATAACAAACTAACACCAGCACTTAATGTCTGCCGTTTCTACTGTATGACGCTATGTTTGTAAGAGCAAAGGTCAAGGAAAATTACATTATTTACATTGAAATCTTCTTTATTTTTATTTCACTAATGGATCTCTCTTGGAACTTTGAACTGTGAGGAAAATTTAAAAAAAAAAACAGTCCATTAAAAAATTAAAAAGGTGAAAAGTCCAAACACAACTCAAATAATTAACCGCCACTGAACAGAATACTGATCCAGCTCGTACTATTTCAGTAGGGTCGAGCGATAAAAATAACAAATCTTATAGTCCATAAATGTGCAGCAGTTTTCTATTACACATCATTGTGTGCATTAAGGTAAGGGGTTGAAGTTAGGGTTAGGATTACACTCTGTTCACACATACAGTACAGTGATTAAATCTCTGCAAGTTTCCAGTCACTGTACTATAAAGTTATAGTAATTAGTAGTCATAATATTGCCATTGTAATAATGTTTATCAGTGGGTGGAGCAGCTGGCATTCCACTTGACAACAAATCAGTTTTTTTGCTGGTAAAATGAAACATTCTGGAGATACATTGTGTGTAAAATTCAGAAGTGATTATCTGCATCATTAAGAACTGCACTCTTATCTGCAGTCTACTGTCTTTATGCTCACTGGAAGTTACTGCACCGAGTCGCTCCATATTTACATAAAGTTAAACTTTTCTCATCTCACATCTAGTTGTCACTGGTTTCTGTCACTCATGTCACTGGAAGTTGCACAGCTCTCATTGAAAATGAATGATCTCCAGTCGCTTTGTCGCAGCAATTCGATGTATGTGTGAACTGTTGGAAGAGCTGGATCAGAAGCACACAGACAAACAGAGAAACCCCCTGCTTCAGGTCCTGTTGTAATTATACATCTAGGGAATGAAGGATGAAGAGATGATCAACTTTGACAGCTCTTGTGTTCTACAAATCACTCTTCTGTCTACATGCCTGCAGACATTATTGTTCTCATTCTCGGTGCAAAGAAAAACACTCCACTTCATGGTTTAGTCCTTCTATTTGTCTAAATGCTGCTTTGTATTTCTGCCAATTTTAAAATCCTCTGTGTCTTCATAAGATCAGCCAATCAGTCATACAGCATTCAAATTGCACTGAACACACACAAAGGTTTAACAGCCGATAAATGCAACACACACTCAGTGTTAAGAAAAAATAGAGAGCCACCTAGTGGTTCATCAGAATGTTGCAGATGATGGGTCGCTCAAAGCTGTGTGTGTGTGTGTGTGTGTGTACTGTATGTGTACTCAGATCCACATTAGCTGTGGTCTGCTGCTGATGGCTTCTGTCTGCTCCCCAGCATTCTTTGGCTCTCAGATTATGCTGCATCAGTGGGCCGCTAATCCTCTGATCCGCAAATACACATACAACCTCACACACATACAGTCTCAGTGTGTAATGGCCAGAGGCTTAAATGCCTAGAGAAAACAGGCAGCCAACAAGTGCAGCAGACAGTGGAGCAGGTGAGAAGAACAATAGCCAGGCAGACATAAGTTTAGCATGGAGAGGATATTCTCTGATAACATTCTGATAACCACTGCACAATGCATCTTAAACACACATATGCACCATGCACGCACGCACACACGCACGCGCACACACACACACACACACACACACACACACACACACACACACGGTGTAAGTAAATAATCATCCTCTACATACCAAATAACCTTGATATAATCATGGCCCTTGTGTTAAGTGGGTTAAATTGTGACTTGTACTACTACTTTGCTGTATGTGAGTGTGTGTGTGTGTGTGTGTGTGTGTGTGTGTGTGTGTGTGTGTGTGTGTGTGTGTGTGTGTGTGTGAATGTGAATGTGAGAGTGTGTGTGTAAACGATTAAAGGCAAGATTGAAATTCCTCAGGCCTCATGATCCACCTTTACCTTTATTCTTTCACTCATACAGTGGAGTTCCAGCTTTGCGATACTCTTTAATGACTCCTAGAGTGATGCAAAGAGAGAATGAAGTTCAAAGTATAAAATAAGTCCTAGTTAATAAGTAGGTGAGACAATCACTACTTTCCCACCAATGCTAGGGCATAAACCAACAAATCTGTAGACTGGCTTCAGAATCACTTCTGTTGTGGCACCGAAAAGGAGTCTGTTATATCAGAGGCTTGTTGTAGATGGAGTCATATTCTGCCAAATCAAGTAACTGAAATTAATTATGACTGCCTTTAAAATGTAAATAGTGAGGAAAAGTTCTCTGGGTGGATCAAGATGGCTTTTACCCTTTTTGCTGTCAGTCAAGTGGATATTACCTGTAGCGATGTATATATATTATATTCATGCAGTTACCTAATCAGCCAATCACGCAGCAGCAGTGGAATGCAAATAATCATGCAAATACAAGTCAAAAGCTTCAGTAAATGTTCACATGTGGTCTCTATGACTTTGACCAAAGTGTGGTCTCTATGACTTTGATTGCAGAATGTATATTGATAGCAGAAGGGTTGGTTTGAGTATTTTCCTGTGACTTTCACACACAACAGTTCTTAACTGTCCAGTTTGGGTGAGTCTGTGCCCATGAAAGATAAAAGTTGAAAGGTTAAAGAGTGATTATTAAAGTTACTATAGACTTCCTGTCAGCTCAGACCAGTCTGAACATTCTCATTTTATCTCTCTCTTCATCGAGGTGTTTCAGCCTGCAGACCTTCCTCTATAAGTTTCACGATCAAAACACTCACACTGCTTACTTTCTTCTTCAGGACTAACAGCTCAGACAGTGTGTTTTCCTACCCCAAGCTTTGTTTTTGTACACTGCTGCCTCAGCACTTTCATCGCTACTTGACATTTTATGGTTTCAAGGTCTGTGAAAATTCAGAAGAAATACAACATCCTAAATGTTCTCCCTTTGCTATACTGTTGAGAAGTGATGACCCTGAAAATACCGTCTCCACTTGAATGAAATATTCTGTCTCCCAGAATTCCCTTTCATTTCTGTTCCTGGAACGTCAACCCACTAGAGAAAAAATGTGCAACAAAGACCATTTATCTCGGTCACCCCTTACTTTTGAAGTTGTTTGTTTTCTACAATTGTTATGTTTCCAGAACAGTCTGAGCATTTTTTGCAAGTGTTCCTTTTGAGCTGTCTTGTATACTGTAAATATCTGTGAAGTGGGGGGCACATGGAAAAAGATCAGCATGGCAATACAGAGCAAATCAAGGAAGCATAAATGAAACCAATTCCAAAAGACAAACAAAACCAATATACACTTAAACAATGTATACAGACTTCATACTGATGATGCTGCAAATATGAGGCAATTACTTGTTTGCAGGTGAAACAAAGCCAGACATCTGTGTTTCTTTAAAAACACATCACAGGGAGAATCTAAACTCTCTCACCACTGCTTGTTAGTGACTTGCCATCTGCATATGTGTTTGTACTCAAGGTATGAGAGGACAGACCATTTAACTGCAGCCGGCTCTCATTCCAGTCCAGTTCTCAAGCCTTGTTGACCAAAAGAGAAGATCTACTGCCAAGGTCAGTGACACTCCTCTTGATCTCAGAGTTGCTCTCACATTCCCATATATGTTCCTTTTTGTTTTTCCCTCTAATCTAACTCACTCTCCCATCAGACTCTGTCTCTGTCTCCCACAGGTGTTGTTTAATGAGAAATCAGGAGAAGAGACGGAGTGAGTGTGAGGAAGAAACAGAGGATCAGAGACTGTGAGAAACAGAGAAAGAAGAGAGGGAGAGATAGTCTAGTTATGTACTATCCCACACTCATACAATCCTAATGTTTCTTGGTGTACTTTACATCTTCATCTGTACAACAGAACAACTAAAGTGGTCAAAACTTGTACTTGGCTTGTGTTCATCGAACCAAACTGAATGCTTTTTAATGTCCTTTCTGATTTATCCAAAATTGTGAAAGCTTGAAGAGAAAAATAAAATAAGATGTGTTATTCTGTAAAGCTCAATCTGGCACACCCCAGTACTGATATAATGATTATAAAACAGTACATTGTGCATCTCTATTATAACGCACACAGGAGCATTTTATACAGTTTGCATTAGTGTAGAAGCCTTCAGTGTGATCTGTAGAGTAAAAGAAGCTGCAATGTGCTCTGTACTCCATGGAGAGATTGTCTCTATTAAATCATTTCCTCTAAACACCCGCATGTGGAATCACTCAGTACACACACACATACACACAAATATAATAAAATGTACAAACCAGAAAACTACACTTGGAGTGCAGTAATTGTATACTATTAGAGAAACAATATAGATTATCATTAGACTTAAAATAAAGTATAACCTTTGAAAAAACATTAAAAAATGATGTATTAGGTTTGGATCTATGTATGTGCTATGTGTCTGATCTGTAAATGAATCTTATAAATGCTTTGAGATGAGAAATTTCTATACGTTCGTGTCATTTTAATGATGGGAATCCATGTCAGTTGGTAACCTTCTCAACAAGCAAAACACAGAGAGATAAAGTAAGGTGAAATATGCACACTGGTGCCATGCCAGGAAAGTGAAACTACCTCGATTCCCCGCAAATAATACTGTCATTTATAGGCAAAAGCCATAACCGCTCTGTGAAACAAATAAGACATGGAGTTTTAAATATGAATATGAATCTGTATATTAAATGACATGAAAAAAAAATCAGGAAAGTACACAATGATCCAAATTACATCAGAGCAGGAAAAGCAGTCCACTGTTTACACATTAATGGAATAAACATTTCCGTCTCATTTATGTGAAGAGGGGGATCATCATGACACACAAATACACACACACACACACACACACACACACACACACAATCATACACTAGGTTTTCTGAAGAAAGCCCACGATCATATTTCTCTGATAGCAAAAGCAGGTGAGAGAAATAAAAAAACAACTGACTCCTGGGTAATGGACTGAAAGAAGAGGAAGAAGATGAAAATGTGTAGAAGGTGAACAAACAAGAAATTATAAGAGTAGTGTAGTAAACCATAAAATTAAATGGTCACAGAGACACTAACTGACTGAACACACTTTAATGTGTAATTGAACAATACATTAGTGTAGTATAATTTGGACCTGGACACCAATCCCACCTTAAGAACAGTGACACTTTTGGAACTCAAAAACGACCACAGCCAGGTAAGCTTCCTGATGATAGAACAGCTTAAGTTGAATAACAACAAAAAGAAATGCTCTTGGGTTGTTAGATAAATTATCTGAGGGTGTTTCAACTATTTACCCATGCACAATTCCCAGTTTCCTCTAGGGTTACCTGACTATTTCTAGGTGTACTGCCAGTTACAAACTGTGGTATAAGTGATGAAAGGTTTGCGCAAGTGAGGAAAGGTCGGCACAGGGCAGCCCAGCTGTACTTGTCCTGAAAGAAATTTATGTGAACCACCTGAACCACTTTACTACCCATTGATCCATGCAATTTCTAATTCCTATTTAATCATTTTTCCTCATATTTCATTCACCCTTTAAACACCTCATAAATACATTTACAATTTTAGCTCATTTTGTACAACTGAGCAATTGAGGGTTTAGAGCCTTGCTCAGGGGCCCAGCAGTGGCAGCCAGGTGGAAATGAGAATCAAACTTACAACCTTCCGATTGGTAGCTCAGCACCTTAACCACTAGGCTTCCACATCCCCAAAAAACATGCAACGAGGTTAGGTCAATGAACTTGTTATAGTGGTTACAGAATTTCACTGAGAAAAGATTTATTAAGTGGTAATTTTTTTTTTTTTTACCATGTTGGGAATTGTAGTTTCTCTAAACGTGATTTGCTTGTAAATAGAATGCAGACAAATGCACTGTGAGATTACAACATGCGCAAGCAACAAAGCAACAAAGTTTACACTTAAAATCTTCAGGAAGAAGCTTCCCATGTCTGAGGTCAGAAGGAAATATCTGGATTGGAATAATATTTAGAGAGGATATTAAACATGTAAAGTGGAGATTAACACACTTAAAAAAAAACATTTATCCAGACCAATGTACATTTTTATACAACTGACAGGTTAAGGGCCCAGACCTGGGATTCAGCAGTTTATCTCAGCCTAAAGAAGCAACCTATTCTACATATTTGTAGACACATCTGGTGCGTGAACATCAGAAATGACAACTATACGTAACTACAATAACTCCACATAACCACATGAGGGCAGTGCACTTAGTCTCTTGTGGTATATGTTCTGGAAACTTCTTGTTGCACAAGGTATTGCTGAATGAAAGCTGACTTCGGATCAGTCTATACAGGGTCCGACTGTGCTGTGTGCTACAGATCGGATTCTGTCTCCTGTGCATGTTGAAACCTGTAGGCCGATCCTGTACTCACTGCACTTAAAAATAAGCCTCGCATGGCAAAGCTCACATTAAACAAAGTTGCTCAGAGACTGCTTACAAAAACCTAGTGATTTCTTGAAGGTTCTTATTTGTGCTATTTAATTAAGCGTTTGTCTTAAACATACAATAACATCTGTTGCTTAAAGATGAAACAATTTCTTTTCCTCTGGATTTTTATGGGAAATTTGTGGGAAATTTAATAATGTAGGGAAATTAATTTGCTGTTCCAGAACTAAAGGAGGCTCTGCACTGGAATACCTCACATGCCAAAGTACTGTGATAAAAAGGCTTGACGTAAAGGACACTCAGCTGGGCAATGAAGCTGCAAAGGAGCATGAAAGATTCCGAAAGCTACGTCCGAGTAACTAACAAATGATGCAAGGTGTTTAGATTATCCTTCTGGATGTATAGATATTTATATTTAAGATTACATTTTGCCAAACTGTAGATACAGCAATCAGGACAATAGGAGAGAAAAGGAGAGGGGAGGAGAGGAGAGGAGAGGAGAGGAGAGGAGAGGAGAGGAGAGGAGGAGAGGAGAGGAGAGCAGAGGAGAGGAGAGGAGAGGAGAGGAGGGGAGAGGAGAGGAGGAGAGGAGAGGAGAGGAGAGGAGAGGAGAGGAGAGGAGGAGAGGAGAGGAGAGGAGAGGAGAGCAGAGGAGAGGAGAGGAGAGGAGAGGAGAGGGGAGGAGAGGAGAGGAGGAGAGGATTGCTTAGAGAAGGGATTACTGAGGAGAGGGAGGATTGCTGAGAGAGGAGTTTGCTGATCTGAGGAAAGGGGAATTGCTGAGGAGAGGCAGGAAGACTAGACTGATCAACATTGCCACCCACTCTGATAACAGAAGCAGATGCTTGAAATAAGAATTGAAAAGGTTACAACAAAATCCAGTGAAAGTAAGACAAAACAGCCAAGAAAGTAAGAAAGGAACATGTGGATCATGTGGAACATGTGTTTAACCAATGTTTTTATTCAAGATTTTATTAAAATCATTTTGCAGTTATTCAGAGTTGGCTTTTAAATCTGTGGAGTGTGGAGTTGAGATGTGAGTTTCATCAAACACTAACAGAGTGAATGATTCAGAAAAAAAAACACATACCTGATAGCCAATGCTTCCCAGAATCTCTAATTCAGTGAATCTTGTGTCGGTCCAGATGTTAAAAGCTCACACTACAAATCTGTTTGGAGAAACTACACTATACTCATTTTAATATGATTATATTATAAAGAACGTACGGTGGACGGTGATGATGATTATAATAGAACATATCATGTAGCTGCGCCATCTACAGTTTTATCCAGTTACAACTAAAGCAGCAAACCACACATCACTACTGGAATAAGTAATTACTACCTGGCCTTAAAGTGGCCTAGACACCCAGACAACAGAAAACAGATATTATAACGTGTGTGAAACACTGCTTGGCAATTTGATCTATTGTGATATGTATTACTCTTGTGCAGCAGTAATGTCCCATAGACACTGAGCATCAGAAATGAGAGAGAGAGAGAGAGAGAGAAGGAAAGAGACATCACATCTTTAAGAGAGATGTCTTGTCTGTTCCTGCAGATCTGCCTGAACAATTTTGCCTGAACAACAATGTGCAGAAACAGACCTCTAGATCATGGCCAACACTTCTTCTCTCATTCGTATGTTCATTCAGCTTTTAGCTTGTCATCCCTCAATCTCTCCTGTCAGGTACAATTAATAAGAACCTGGTTCTGGGATGGTGTTTTTTCATTCAGAGAAATATCCAGTTAGTTTATTGTGTAAAGAATTTCAATTCTTTTAATGACACTTACAGAGATCAGTGAGACCAACTATGTAAAACTAAATGCATTTTACATACGGTAACATTCCGCTAGCAGTTTTATGGGCTGTGGTCTGGTCTTTAGGCTGAGGTTGGGTCTTAGGGCCGTAAGTGTGTAAGTAACTCTGTAAGTAACATACTGTCCTCCTACTGCAAATCTTTATCCACTATAAATCAAAAAGAGAAATAAATCATTTAAAAATAAAAATATTCTGAAATATTCTGTCTATATACTTGTAGTTGACAAAGCAACATTTGCTACAAAATACATAATAAATTCTGCCACCTGTAAGACCACTGAGATCATGTAGGCGTTGCTTGATCCTAGACCAGTGACCCACAACGTCCCACTCAAAAACCTGAATCAGCGAAAGAAAACAGCCTCGCTATCACCTCCATCAGGAATGTACCAAGCGTCTCATCATACCAAGCTGTTCTCACAAGCTGCCAGCTCTCTCCAGCCTCTGCTCTGAGACACGGATACAGATGGCATCTGTAAACCACAATGAACTAACCACCCAGGAACACGTTTCTGTTCGGTTGCCAGACCTCGTCTTCATCCAGCTCACGGAATAGAATATATCAAAGAGACCTAATGATGGGAGGTGTAACAGTAAAACACCACAAGATATCTGTCTGTTTCTAAATACTGTTTTAGCTAGTGCTGGGTCAAACGACAATATTATATCGATACATCATATAGCATTTTTTTTATGCATTTTTTAAAATGTTTAAAATACATTTAAAACATTTCACATATTCACATATTTTTCACCTATTTTCACAATTTAAAAATTAAAATGACAACACACCCATATATGGTTTTTGAAAGTCTCAATCCAGATGTTATAATAAGCACCACTCTTTCTGAAAGACAGGCACTGATGTTGGGTGAAGAGGTCTGGGGTCCGGTCACTGTTCCGGTTCATCTCCAAGGTGTTCAGTGTTGGGTTTAGTCATAGTCGGAGCTTTGCTTTGTACACAGGAGCATTATCACACTGGAACAGTTTTGGGAAACGTTGATGCTACAGCAAACAAAGAAATTCTATACAACTGTGTTCTTCCAAATTTGTGGCAACAGTTTAGGCAAGAACCGTGTATGGGTGTGATGATGTTCACAAACCTTGTTCTATAGTGTATAATCAGAACACATCATGATTGCAGGGGGAAGTGGTAGCTTATTGGTTAAGGTTTTGGACCACTAATCAGAAGGTTGTGAGTCTGAATCCAAGGTCCACCAGCTGCCCTCCTGGACCCCTAATCAAGACCCTCAATTGCTGAGCTGTATAAATGAGATACTGTAAATGTAAGTTGCTCTAGATGAGGGCATCTGCAAAACGGCATAAATGTAAATTTGTCAGTAAACCTGGATCACAGACACATATCTGATTAGAATTACTTCATTTTGCCCCTGGGACTCTGTGCTCTAATGCAGATCTATCAGGCATAAAACTGCTCATAGACCTGGTGTTTAGCTACCACTCAACAGAGCAAGTGTATCCCACTCAGCTCTACAGTACATCATGAGCGGTATAAAGATTAAACATAACATTCTGGAGTGATTCATATGGCTCCATGAATAAGATATTAAGAATCTTACACATTTATAAACTGCCTAAGCTCTTGTCTGTTTGTACTGTAAAATCCAGTGTGCAGCTACTGACCTAGTGTTAATTTCGTCAGACGAGACGAGACGAAATACGTTCGTCAACAACCTTTTTTTCATGACTAAGACGAGACGATGACAAGACTGCACCACTGTCCAAAAACGCTGACTAAGACTAAATTAACATGCATTATTGTTGACGAAAAAAGACGAGACGAAAATGTTTTGTATAAAATAAAAACTAAGATAAAATCTCTCTTCATTTTCGTCTACAATTGTCTCTGCTTTTTCATCAGCTGTTACGCCTTTAAAATATTCACAACGAGTTCGCGGCTTCGCTGTTGCTCAAGTTACAGGTCTGCGAAGCGGATCCCGCTTATTATATTGCTACCTACCAAATAAATCGATAATTTGACACAAAATGATGATTTAAAAAGGAGTTTATTGATTTAAAAACAATTGTATTGTTTCCGCTAAAGAAAATAGTGCGCTCCGTCTCTACGGTTAGAATCCTGTGTTCGAGTGAATGCACTGTTTAAACGCGTGTTCTCAACTTCTCACTGATACTTTTGTGATTCGCGGAGTTTTGACAAGTTTTATAGCCTTGATATTGTTTCTTATTCAAAAGTGGTGACAGAAAAAACTCAGCACCCCCAACCTGAAACCTCTTCCCACGCCTCTGTCACAATCACATCATAATCAAAATTAATAATTAGGCTTAAAAACAAATGTACAGTATATGTAAGGGAATCAAGTTTAACAATTACATGTAATATTGCTCCAAATATCATCAATAATGGTGTGTGCAATACCATGTATAACTTGCATTGGTAACATGGTATATATATATATATATATATATATATATATATATATATATATATATATATATATATATATATATGTATATACCTACAGTTTTGATCTTAGGCTTTTCATTAAGTTATTTATTTCCACTATAACACTTGTGTTCCTGATATTATTGCATTTAATGAGGCCTCATTGTATTTATTCTTACAATAGATTCCAGATGTGGTCAAGCTACAATTTTTTGACTAAAACTAGACTAAAATTAAAAGACTTTTAGTCGACTAAAACGTGACTAAGATACCTTGAGTTTTCTTTTGACTAAAACTAGACTAAAATGACGAGACTTTTAGTCGACTAAAACTAAGACTAACAAAAAAGATATGTGAATGACTAAATATGACTAAAACTAACAAGGACATTTGGCACAAGACTAAGACTAAGACTAAATTAAAAATAGGTGACGAAATTAACACTACGACCACTCACCTTTAATGAGACCCACTTCACACTGTTGACTCTCTACCTCCCTGACTGATTCAAGACATTAGTTTTCTGAACTTTCCTGTCCAGCTTTATGTAAAGAAAAGCTGCACCTCTGACCTGCTGCTCTGTCTACTGGATGTTTCACCTGAACAGACATGTCTGAAGCACTTGGAAAGATTTCAGGCCCACTTCTGAAGCCCAGAGGCAGAAGGCATGGATGGTAGAGTTTCTATAGCTGTGCAGCTGTGCTTGTGAAACTATTGTGAAAAGCTATTTAAATGCTTAGGCCAAAGGGAAAAAGACGGGAGAAAATAACAGTAAATAACAATAGATGGATGTTATGCAGTTTAAAATCGTTACTTTGATTTAATTTAGCCTTGAAGTATAGACTAGAGCTGTGTCCCAAATGTACTACACACTTTGTACTTACACTATACACTATGTCCTACTCTGCATAAACTTTAGAAAGGTAGCATTGTCTCAACGGAACACTAACAGACTTTTACTAAGCTGTTTCCCAGTCAATGACGTCAAAAGCATGTAATGTGACGCCGGTAGCTTTCGCAGAATACAGTCATCTCACAAATCAAATCAATCACACAATGTGGGCTAATTTAAAAGGTTTTTGTCTTGTCCACTGGAGTGTCGTCTGCTATCTTGAAATTTTGAGTGTGAACATACCTCCGGTGCCGTTGTGTTCACAAAGTGTCCAACATTCCAGACTTTGTGTGTTCGGTTAAATAAGTGCATGAATAAGCGCCTGGAGTGCGCTTCTTCTCGTCAGAATTTTGAGTGTGAACATGCTACTCACACTATTTCTTCTGCAAAATGGCGTAGAATAGTGCTTAAGTTTTGCGGTTTGAGACGCACCATAGGTTATGTAGTTTGTCATGACTTATTCCAAAATTTACTTTCATTACCTTTAACTATGAAATGTGTTATAACCACCCCTTCCCCCTTATCCGTGGATAAGACCTCTGATGCAATATTTTGTTTTCTATTTATATTATATATTTATTTCATATAGATAGATAGATAGATAGATAGATAGATAGATAGATAGATAGATAGATAGATAGATAGATAGATAGATAGATAGATAGATAGATAGATAGATAGATAGATTGCCATTTTCAACTGATATTTCAACCTGCATATTCAAATTTTGAATGAAGATAATTGGATGGAAACATCGTAGTCCACTGACTTCAGAGAGAGATGTCTGACATTAGCACACAGAGGTCAAACAACCCCTTTTTCCATCTATAGGCTTTTTTGTACCTGTGGTTATATATGCACAAGAAAGTAAATGAATAAACAAAACTAAATGCATGGATAGACACAAGTCCAGCGGACAGGCTTGTTTATCCAGTGTCTGTCATGAGTCGCTCTACCTATAGCAGTTATTTTTTCTATTATCATTTTTAAATTGAATTTTAAAGGCAACAGCTTAATGTTTATACATGACAAGCCACTTCACCCTGTGCTAGACTTTACAGTTTTGTCTGATCTTTTGTACGACACCAGACGTCAGGGGGAACATATGATCTCTGTGTAGGATCAAAAGCAGGAGATAATGCTGGAGGAACAAATGTAGGAGATAACAAAAAAAGTTTGGAGAATAGATAGAGAGACCTCTCTCTCCCTCTCCCTCTTTCTCTGTGTATGTGTGTTTTTTTCCTGTACCCGGATGCTACAGGAGTGGGTCCAGAACATTCCTCAGACTGAGATGAAGAGATAGGTCAGGTAAATGACGAAGAGTCTCACAGAAAAAAGTCAATACTGATTAAAAAAAGTACAAAATGAAGCACTGTATTAAATAAGGTTAGTGTGAGAGTCTCTAGTGCGTAGATCAAACAGTGTGTGTGTGGTGGAACAAAGCTCCCAGACTCACACTCCCAGATTGTAGATTACAACTAAACCAAACAAATGGACTGCAATGTGAGTGCACGAGTGTGTGTGTGTGTGTGTGTGTGTGTGTGTGTATGTGTCAGGCTGGGGGAGAGGGAGAGACAGTAAGTGGTGACGTGAGAGAGGAAGACTGAAGTAATTAGTTACCCAAACACTCAATTGCTATAAACAATCACTATGCACCTGCTAACTTTAAGTGGCATTTATAGGCCATTCACACCACACTGTAAGAACACACACCCACAAACACACACGCACAAGCACACACACACAAGTGCACACACACACGCACACACACACACACATCCCATTAAACTTTTAAAAAATTCATACACATTTGTGCCAGATGGTGGCCAATAAACACTCCACAAACATCCACATTATTTACACACTTGTTAATGTGCAAATGCTGTTAAATATATTCATCAAACTATCAAACCAATACTGAGTTCTTGATCAAACAAAGTAAATACAAAGTTTAATAGCCTTTATGAATGCTACAATACTTGTAATACCAATATTCAATCATTCATTCATCTTCTACCGCTTATCCGAACTACCTCGGGTCACGGGGAGCCTGTGCCTGTCTCAGTCGTCATTGGGCATCAAGGCAGGATACACCCTGGAGTGCCAACCCATCGCAGGGCACACACACACACTCATTCACTCACGCAATGCATGTCTTTGTACCGGGGGAGGAAACCGGAGTACCCGGAGGAAACCCCCGAGGCACAGGGAGAACATGCAAACTCCACACACACAAGGCGGAGGCGGGAATCGAACCCCGACCCTGGAGGTGTGAGGCGAACATGCTAACCACTAAGCCACCGTGCCCCCCCCAATATTCAATCAGTTCTTCCATATCAGTATACACAGAGGATTTCTATTAATATATTTGTCACGGTTTTAACTGTTAAAACAATGCTGAACTACGCATGTTTCGTTTATTTATTACTTTATATATTATTTGAGCATCTATAAATGTTCTTGTGAATACTTGTTGTTATAATATAGATTATTACAGGAGCGATGCAAAAGAAAACAGTTCCCTACATCACTGTGAGTTCAAATCCTTTATCATAATTAATCCATGACCAAGAGTACAAGACAGCAAAGTAGGTTCAAAGTATAAAAAGTATTAAAGCAGCAGTCTCTTGATTGGTAGAGATGGACCACTCTCTCTCTGCTGTCAATCACAGTAACATGAGCTAATTGTGAGCGCCATTAAAGAAAGCCAGTAGCACTTTCCGCCAATTGAGCAGCATTTAAAAAAAAATTAGCTGCTTTTCTTGATATGTCTTGGAGGAATCGCCAGAACAAAGTAAAATAAAAAGGAGGCTCACTCTGGGAGGGATGACATACTGTCCCTCTCCTGTCAATCACAGGGACACAAGCAAATTGTTGGTGTCTGTGAGCTTGTGTATGTGGAAGAGGGCAGATGAGTGTGTTATGCTGCCCTGTGATGCCGCAATAAGTTGTAGCTGGCTTTATGTATGTTAGAGGAAGTATGTGTTACTATAAACCCTACACTACACACTGTGCAATCACACTATGCGCTATGTACTCTAGTTGGATTGTCTAAAATTGAACACTAAAGGTTTTTTACTAACCAGAAGTATAATTACTCAGTTGATGTTAAAATGAAATTAAACGCAATGTCACTAGCTTCAGCAGAATACGCTGAATTTTCGAAAACCTTAAAACAAACCAAAAAAAAATCACACAGCTTTATCTTTTTCTAATTTTTTTCTCATTCCTCACTTTGTTCTGCGATAAAATGGTGTCCCATACAGGGTGTATTCCTGGTTTGCTCCCTGTGTTTGCAGAACAGTCTAAACACTGTAAGCTTTGAAAGTGCACTGAAGTCTGGTGGCCTGATTCACATTTAAGAATATCTTTATACTGTTTACACAGTTGTGAGCTACACTCACCCCCTAACACACACAGACACAGACACACACAAACACACACATTCCACCAAGATTAGGCTTAAGTGCAACAAGTGACATATAGAGAATTAATGTCATAGTAAGAATTAGCCGCAATTTCCTCGCCAGTATGATTTCTTTTCATAAAGCTGAACCCAAGCGAACATTAGGAGTGCCGCAGTGAGAGACATCAGGAATTGTGTTTTGAAAGATGGAAAGATATCCCCTACACAGATGGTTGTGAAAAAGCAGTGTGAACCTAGCCCTGCTCACTGAGATTGAACTGCTGGAATACATAAGGTACCCTCTCCACCTCAGGTCCAGTGTTCACAAGATCCTCTGTGACCCTGACCAAGACTATGAATATGAATTTATCCAGAAAATGAAAGGATGAAAGAGGACAAAACGCACCAGCCCTTGCCTTTTCAATAACCCCTGTCTGGGTTCATATCTCTAGCCTGAATGGATGTTTTGGCTATGAGCGCTGATGGTGGGGACTCATTTAGATATAGATAGATAAACAGGTCTGAGATTTTTTAGTGTAGCCCTGCACATGACAGTCTGCTCTAACACAAACACACAGATAAACAGAACACTCCACCCATGTATATACATGCCAGTATCTCTAGGATTTCATAATTTTGTGATTGCAGAAATTAACATAAAATCAAGTAAACTCAAAATTTCAAATTTGTAAAAGCTTGCGATTTTCAAAATTACTGCATATTTTTTACAAATTTGGGCCAAGACACATTGTGTTACACAAGTGTGCATAAATAATTAAAAGAATTCAAAATGTCATTTGTCACTTTGACAAGCTTATGGCTGTGATGTTTTTATTCAATGTCTGCAAAACAATTAGCAGAAAATGGAGAAAAATGAAATTCATATAAAAGAATAGGCTTTGCATCAAATAAGCGTTGATGAATTTATGAAACAAAGGAGTCGGTTATATATGAAATGTATAGTGTAATTTACAATAGACATATGAGCTTCTTAAGGCATGTGTCGCACACACACACACACACACACACACACACACACACAGCAGCAGCATTGTTGAAGAAATGTGGTTACAGGTTTCCTCATGTGTGACAGGTTCAAAGGAAACCCTCATGAAGTGCATTACAGCAAACCACCTTCACTTGGCAAGTAAAGGTTCAGCAACAATCAGCAAAGAGCTGAAACTCATTTCCAGAATAATGTGCATCAAACAAATGATATAAAACTCATGCCTTAAGGATCAATAGAAATGCACTGACATAAACTGACTGAGTTAAACAATCTTCACTGCTGCCCAAACTTGCCCAGAATAAGAGGTCTTTTTTTCCCCTGACCTTTAGCACACATGAAATTCCAGGTCATATGCTGATGAGCTGAAGGTCCACTAGGTGGCATTGCCTCACAGAGACAGTGGGCTGAAATCACAAGCACACATTCCACACGGGACTGGATTTAAAAGGCTTTGACATTCCAAAAAAGAAAGAAAGAAAAGAAAAATGGGGGGTGTAGGTTCTCACAGTGCGGGATAATCCTCATTGGTTGAGAACATCGAGATTCATCTCTGTAGATGATACAGGGAATGCAGCCCATTGTCTTCTGTGAAGAATCACTCTGAAATCATCTCCACTAACCACTAAGAACAGTCCACAGCTTAATTAATGACAGGACAACCATCATTTGCAGATATGTTGCCTTTTCTTGACACTTTTCCTAAACAAACCGAATTCATTCTTAGCAACAAAACATTTGCTAGTTTACAAACACCACTTGCAATGCGCAGAAATTACATTCATGTTTCCGTCATTTGGCAGATGCCTTCACCCAGCGCGCCACACAAAAGTGCTTTGAAGTCTCTATCAATGAATATATCAATACTGGTTCACTAGGACACAGACTAAGGATACCATGAGTCTGAAACACTGCTGGGTGGAAAATCACACATAAAAGGTTTTTTATTTTTTGCATTTAAGAAGCAGTGTCCTCTCAACAGGACAGACAAGAAAACTTAATATTACAGTCTTCCTTTCTGTTTAAAGACATGGGTCTCTTTCCATAATATCCAGATATGAGAATTTCCATGAGTATGGAACTTCAAGAAGTTCCATACTCAAACCTCCTGATCCACTTACAGGCCTCTTTTGAACAGAGCTGCACACAGCATTGAGTAGCTCTTAGCCTGAATACCTGGCACCACACATTGTATTCCTGAGAGCACACATTGGCATCCCTCATACTTACACACCGCACAGTTACTGTATAGTGCCTAAAGGGCTGCAGACATTAAGAGGTTGCACACACAGTATGGCATGTTGGAAGTAACGTTCCTTCATTGCACCAACCTGTTGGTAAAGGGGGCGGAGACGGATCTATACATGTCTCCTGATGCCTTACCTGATTCCTCTCTGATGAAATAGAGCAGAACCCCAGGAACCAGTGAAAAATCTCGTGGATTGCTTAAAGGTGATAAAAAATTTGAAGATACATACATTCAGAGTCACCATCTAGATCAGTGCACTATCACAGCAAATTCCTACTGTACATAAATCCCGAACACGGAACCTCTCAATGCAAATCCGTTCCTCTGGTGATGAGCATCTCACAGGTGACCATCTGTGAACATCTGACTGATCATTAAAGACGAGTGAATAAAATATCTACCACTTTCTCCTAGATATTAAATAGTTAATATAACTTTAATTTTCAGGACAATATTCTGTGTGTGTGTGTGTGTGTGTGTGTGTGTGTGTGTGTGTGTGTGTGTGTGTGTTTAAAAAAAATATATATCCTGAGTAATTTGAGGCAGTGAGTCAGGTGCCTCGGCTTGATGGATGAGGAAAGTTTATTCAGAGACTATGATCAGAGCATTATACATGCCACGACGCATCACATTCAATTAAAAATGTAGTAACTGTTGCAAAACTTTCATCTGCTTTATTTAATGGCAGCTAAAGATTTAATGCTCTCTATAATAAACTGCCGCGTGAAACTGAAAGCAAACCTTTACAATGAAATTCACAATGAATTTATTATTTTTTTTAAAGACATAATGTTATTAATGTTATATTAATACCATTAAGTTATTAATTGTGCAAATGTCCTCCCGCAGAAACGATAAGCAATAAGTTTCAGCAGCAATAAGTAAACAGTGTCTCTGCGTGTTTGCACATGTTGTACCCGTGAAGCAGAGATCTTTGTAAACTAGGATGCGCTACTTTGCTCCAGAGAGACAAACTAGAGAGCCGTCTATCTCATTCCCCCCCGTGTAATAACATGTTAACTCTACTAACATAGCGGCAATTCAATTCAACACTATACGTATGCTTTTAATTATTTAATTTAATGAACAAGTTAAAAATAAATAAATAAATAGATACATACATACATAAATAACAATGCATGCACTTCTTAAAGTAAACTAACCACCTCTATTTATAAACTGCCCCCGAGACCCGCGTGCGTCGGGCTGTGCGCAAAAACTGTGTCCAACTAAACAGACTTGTGTTATTAACGTGATTATAAGCGGTAATAACTCAGCAGAGCAACACACAGGTACTTACCGCCGACTCGGACTGCTGAACCCCTATGGACAGAGATATGAAGAGAAGCACCGCGAACTTCTGCAGACTCTTTAACTTTTGATTCATTTTTAAGAATCCAGCCTTTTCAACAGCGATAATTACGACCTCGTATTCTCATGGAACTTCTCATATTCCCCTGATCACTTTACTGTAATATGGAGTGTTGTTGTTTTTTTTTATTATTATTTTTTTAACTAAAAATTCAGATTCTTCACCAGTCCCCGGACTCTACAGCTATAGGACTGTTGTCTGCTGCGACCTTAACTTTTTCTCTGACGCCTTAACCTGCAGGGGACGGAACTACTTTCCAATTACTCCGCCTTTAAACCAAATAGTCCCTAAATATCCCTTTAGCCTACAGAAGTTCATTCTTTATTATAAAAGTCTGAAATAATGGAACAACTGGAGTTTAAATCCACTAATTTATTCAGATTGAGGTTATATTCTTATTCTATGCAGTGAAATGGAGCAGGATTTATAGCCTTAATATTGAACACAGTAATCTAATTAAAGCAAGTGAACTCAGAGTCTCTGTGGTTCTCTTTAACTTGGACTTTATTTAAAAAAAAGTCATATAAATATTATAAATATTAATATAAATATAGTAATTATATTTATTAATATACATAGAAATATTTTATTTATACATGTTATTGCAGGCATACATTACTTAATATAAATTGTGTAGATAATTTATCTCTCCCAATGCTCGTATTTGACTACTGATTTTCAGCATTTTGTAACAATTATTGCATTATTTGTGCTGAAAATAAATAAAGTATCTAACAGATCTTCTAACTGAAAGAATAATTTTGTGTCTAAATTGTTTTGCTATGTTGCATTGTTACTTGTGTGCATGAATAGTGTGTGTAACTTGCCCACTATTATCTGTAATATAATGATAACAGGCTAGGAGTAAAAGGAGACAGAGATAACAGCAGTGCTTGGATGTGAAGGCAGTTTGATTGACAGATGTAAGCCCCGCCCCCGTATCTGAGCAGCGCTCACTGCGCGTTGTGCGGTTTTTGAGTCGGGCTGCGACGCAGCGAATTTCAGCACACGGTTTCCGTGAGTTTACTTTTCGTCCAGTTTTCTCAAAGAGTCACTCACCTTTAGACTGAGTGCAGCTGTAAAAGTTGTTCGGGCTGTGAATAGGTTGTTAGTCTCTGTATAGATTTGTAACCTTTCTGGTGTTGTGTGTTTGCGGCTGCAGATGAACGGCGCTGCGCACTGAGCGGATCTGAAATCACTGCTCACCGGTGGAGACACGACACCTAAAACTTTTCTCCCCAAAGCGCACAATGAAGCTTTGGTACGTAATATGATTTTTTAAATTTTTTTAATAGCATATTAACTTGTGGTTTGTAAATACGACATGTTAATGGAGGTCTTTTGCACAAAAAGCAGCTGTTATATGCGCTTAAGTGGATCAATGGATTCACCTACACGCGTTTGTTCACTTTGCAGGCTTTGGGTTTTTACACTTGTCTTGTGTCTGGACTCTACATACGCAGTAAGTGCGCTTTGCTTATAATATTGAAACTTACACGACGTCAAAAATGAAATGAATCAATTATATATATTTATATAAAGAAAACATGTGTGTGCTTGTGTGTGTGTGTGTGTGCCTATGTGTGTGTGCCTGTGTGTGTGTGTGTGTATGTGTGTGTATGTGTGTGTGCCTATGTGTGTGTGTGGGTGTGTGTGTGTGCCTATGTGTGTGTGCCTGTGTGTGTGGGTGTGTGTGCCTTAAGTTCCTATAATTCTACTATTAATTTTCATTTTTTAAATTGGTCTTTGCAGAACAGATATCATGCATAAATCTACAATAACAAATCAAATTCAAATTGAATTGAACTGATTAATTGAATTGAACTGAGCAGGAACTGAGCAGGTTATTATATTCTCAGAGCATCCTGACCCTGGGGTTCAGTATCAGCGTTTCTGTGTGTGATCTGAAAGATTACAGTATTCATGTTTTTTGACAAACAAATGATGGGTGCTATGATATGACACATTAACAGGTGTATATGTATTGGTCAGTATCGCACAGCTTTATTTCAGAGGCCTACCATTCAATGTCACAAGCTAATGTCACTGGTCTTTAAATCAGAAGTTTTTCAAATTATCAATAACTACCTTTATTACTGAAAAAATTATAATATTCAAATGCAACTTTTTTACTTTTGCACATTTTCACAATACAGTGCAAACGCTCTGTATCAAATAATATAATCAAATTTTAGACAGATTTGCCTCATTCATTATTAATTTTGCTTCATTAATTGTTGAATGCTATTTTGGAATTCTGAAGAACACAGAGTGCTATGAATAATTGCTATTTTAAACCCTCTACTCATGAATGTAAAATGCTATCTAGGTTGGGTCACAAGCACTTACATAGCAGCTGATCACATCACTTTCTATAAGATAATAATGTCTTGGACAGGTAGTACAGTATGTGTGTAAACAGACACTGTAAGGGTTGGCACTTACTTGTTTTTTATTTTTAATTGTTATTTATTATGTTGTGAGACATGATGAGTGAGATAAAAACCATGTTATAAGTCTCCAAACAGGGTCTGTGAATACAGGCATATTCTGTTTTAGGAAAGAAATGTTACATTTTAATCAAGAATCCTAGTTGTTTTTTGTATTGTTTCTTTTATAACCCTTAAATCTATGAACATATAACTGATGGTTTCCCAAAATAATTGCACATGGATATTTATCTTAAAAATCTGTGACATTAAGCTCATTCATTTTATTTTAAGAATGTTTGTGAATCAACAAATGTTTTCCCAAATCCTTCTTAACCAAAACTAAAACTAAAAAAAGAAACAGATTCATTTTAGGATTTGACTGCAGTTCCGCCACTAAAAGCCAGAGGCCGCTAATTTTGATACAAATGTAAAAATTCACTTGTTCCCAATGAGGGGAATGATGATGATGATGGTGGTGGTGGTTATTTTTAACGTACATACTATTACTTATTTTATAGCCTATAATCCTTATACTTTTATTCACTCAGTTTCATACGGATGTCTGTGGTCTTTGAATAAGACACTGATTAGAGCTGTAACTTCGTAGGTAAAGAGAAATGAAAATGATGAAGTATTTAATAGTTGAAGCTGGAGGCTCTCCAATACTACATATAGAAATGAAAATCAGTTCTCTTTCATTCAAGTGTGGATTGAATGATATGTGGATTCAATCCCATTTTCCCCCAACCAGTCAAAGAAATGAAGACCCAAGCCAAGAAGTAAAATAATAATTTTTTTGGCCAGGTGTTGAAAGAACTCACAGAGATTTTACCCAGCTTCCATGTACGCACCCATATTCAGAACATTTGCAAGTCAGAAAAGCTTGTAAGAAACAAAACTCATGCAAGAAAATTATACCTGTTAGAAATTCAGTGCATAGGACACTCATCCGTATGCACAATCCCATCTAATCCTAGTCACAGAAGGAAATAGTTCTTGGTGATCCATGAATGGAAACTACTACAGAATACTATAATACTAAAATTGCTAACACTTGGCCCTTACCCACCCAGTTGAATGGGTATGATTATAATCCATTACAAGTATCAGAACAGGTCAATGTGAAATGAGCTTGCAATAAGAATGCAAAATACACAATATGGCCAAATGCTTATGGACACTTGACCATCCCACTCATAATTGTAGTCCCCTTTGTCTGTTATAGTAACCTCCACTCTTCAGGGAAGGCTTTCTGCTAGATTTTTTAAGTGGCTTTGTGGATTTGCCCATTTAGCCACAAAAGCATCAGTGAAGTCAGGCACTGATGTCAGGTGAGGAGGACTCGTTGTTCAGTAGGGTTGAGGTCAGGGCTCTGTGCAGGCCAGCAATATTAGCAAACCATGTCCTCATGGAGCTTGCTTTGTACACAGGAGCATTGCCATATCTGGAGAAATTTGAGCTATTTAGTTCCAGTAAAGAGAAATTGTTACAAAAACATCCTATATGCAATTGTTGAGCTTCAAAATATGTGGCAACAGTTTATGTGGCAAAGAACCACATAAAAATGACAGCTTAGTAAGTGCACATAGTCAATTAGTCATATTTATCTAGTATTTCCTATTATATGATTTCAATTAACCAAATATTTTATTCCATAGATTATTAAACCTATTTCTAGACATATTTTTATTTCAAGCTTTACATTTTCATGTTCTGTTGACAGTTAATTTTACTTCTTTCTAGAAATGTTTAAAATTAGCATAATTGTCTGCCACTACAAGACTATTTCATGATGTTGGTATGTAGTGACCGTTTGGGAACAGAAAATGTATGGACACTTTCTAAGATTATGGATGCTTAGTGACAGTATGGATATTTAAACACAAGTTACACAATAGAAACCTAAATCCTGATATTGATAACTGCTTTTGAATGGCACACACATATACACACAGAGACACTCATACACACTCACACACTCATCTAGACTGTGTAGCATGTGAGCGCTCTGCTGAGAAAGCTATGCTTGTGGTAGGAGCGGAGAGATAAGTGAGAATCTTCAGTAAACAAGGGCAAACTGACCAGCTCTTATCGCAGACACTCTTCACATTTTCCCAAAGCTATCACATCTTCAGAACTATGTTGTTTTGATGTTTACAGTATGTGTATGGACTGTTTAGGTGTTCAGGTCTTATCTCTACAGACCTGATGCCCGCCCCCCACCCCACCCCACAGTCGGCAGAAAAATTCCATTGCTTCCTGGCAGAACTTGTTGAGATATTCTCTCTTTTTGCAGGTGTCACTTTCCTAGAACATTCCTGCAGGTTAAACTGAGGTTTTCTGATGGATGCCTGTGTGATTTGTTCGTGCCCCTCCTTGATATATCTCTACCCTGAGGGTGCAGGTTTCTGTTTGAGGTTATTCTAAACTCCTGCCATCAGCCAGAACTTCAACACTTTTATGACTTGCCGACTAAATGGTTATAGATGGCTCATTGTCTGCGTTTTATGATAAAGGTTGTAAATGTAGAAGTGACTGTATTCTCAACATTTTAATATAGCAGTGAAAACAACTCGGATGATATTCCTCTTGCTCTTCTCACTTTTACCTTAATCTTCAGACTCATTGAACCTGTACACAAAGATATTTAGATCATCTTTATATTCTCAACCTTTCCTTAACTCTCTCATCAGTTATCTTACCTGTATTATTTCATGATTAACTTCGACCATTGTGATAGCTGATGGTGCATTTTCACTCTACACAAGTTCTATCACTTTCACATATATGAAACATATATATGCTTAATTATATAGAACAGTTTTGAAGGGTTTATTGAAAAGAAACCCATGGGGTTCTTAATCGTTGAACGTTGGGGTTCTTTATTATTATTATAATTAGCAGTAGTAGTAGTAGTAGTAGTATTAATTGTATAAATTTAGACAAGAAAATGAAGCACATTCAAACATGGTATACATTTATTGAAACAAAAACAACAACTTTGGGTTATAAAAATTGTCCGATGTAATTACCTTTTTGTTTTTTCTAAAACATGGTATTCATAATTCATTTCAAAACATCTTGCAGAAATATTACATAAAAAAAGGGTAATTCCAAAAAATAATAACATTCATTTCAGTTTAACTATTTAATGTAAACGTTTCATTGCTCTTTAAGGGCTCTACATAGAACCATACTGTATATTGAGGGGAAAGGTTCTTATGTACAGATCACCATGGTTTTTACAGAACTCCAAGGAACCCCTTTTATTTTAAGCAATGTATTTCAATCTAGCTCTTTCATTACCAAGCTTTTCCCTCCCTTTTTATGTGCCTTTCTTTTTCTCATTTTCTCCCTCCCTGTTTTTGTCATGAGATGGAAATAATCCTAACACGGAAATGCGGAGATTGTTAACCCTATGAAAAGACGACACCTCTTGAGAATGGGTTCCTCCATAAATGGCCACGTCCTTGCAGAGTGAACATGCAGAACTAGATAAAGCCATAGAGAACATTTTATGGCCCTGTCTCATTTTGTGAATCGCTCTGAGTCTGGTGATTCTAATGAAGTAGGCTTAGATAGAGCAGAAATCATGAGCTTATGCAATGTTTTTTTGGTTTTTAAGAAAGAATCTGCCTGGAAGTGATCATGTATTTATGTGTTTTATATTTGTAGAAGCTCTAATCTTTAAATCTGCTGTGTACAAATAAAATTATCAGCACTATCAGCATCTAACTGTTAAAAGTCTATGTTTCAGCAGTAAAAATTTTTAAAAATTGCCAACAAATTTATTGTGCCCCAGCTTAAAGATAACTTGGTATACTTTTAGTTGCCATTATTAATATAACAATGAAAAAGAAAAGAATAACAATTATTATCAGGAGCAGGAAGTGGTGCCATTTAAGGCTACAGCTGGCCCAAATGTGGTGTATGTTCAGCAGACATATTTAACACTTTTATTGACCAATTTATTAGTGTATTGTTTGACAGATTTATTTACAGATTTTTACATAACAAATAATACATATTGGAGGTCAGCACTTTTTGTTAATATCTCTATCTCTTTCACTTTCTTTATTGCCTGTAATGATTCTCTTGTTCATATTATTGCATTTATTTATACTTTTTCCCAATTTATTTGATTCAGTCCACTTTCCCATTTCAGTCCCATTTCCACTAGAATTTGGCATTTTCACTGGATATAACTTAACTCCAAATATTTAGGATGTTTTCTTTTGCTGATTTAGACTTTTGAGAGCTTCTGAGTCTCTCCTCCATCTTGTTGATGAGACAAATAAAAAGTCAAAGGTCAAATCATGCAAAGAAGACAGACTGGTAAATAAAGGTAGAAAGAATAGCAGTGAGGAAAGGCAGACATTCTTTACCAGTTTATTTATTTATTTATTTATTTATTTATTTTAAAGAATGCGAGTTGCTTAGGTATGCAACAGAGTGAGCCAACAGTTCACATGTCCATTAATCAAATAGGTTTTTCACCACAAACTGAGAAGCGAGCATGACCGTGGTTGACATATGAGGGCAAACAGAGGATTGTGGCGGAAAGCAGATAGAAACAATTGCCATGGGGTTTTTTAACCTTACTTATAAAGACACATTCCACGTGAGTAAGATACAGTGACATTTTCCGGAATGTGCTGTAAGTACATGCCTGTTTCCCCCTTTTAAAATGTTATCTGTCATACAGGGCTTTTACTATCACCGTTTACCTGGATTAGTGCAATTTCTGCCTTTCATTCCATCTTTTCATTCAGTCTTTTCTTCCTTTCCCCGCTCTGTTTTCTTGTGTCTAATGTTGTCCATTCTGTCATCCACCGCTCCCATTTTCATTCATCACTTTACCCAGGATCCCCTTCATATGGCAACATCTACACTGTATATATGACCTTTAAGAAACTTTTCTGCAAGCCTGGTCAGGTGATGGTTTAACTGTTATTAGAAAGGCAATGCAGGCTTTTTTTCACATACATGATGCAAGTTTGTTTTATATGTTTATCACTTGTCCGGAAGTGAATGTGAAGAGACAATATGTACGTTATATTAGGACCAAGACATTTTTGTCATTGACATCGGTCATGTTTCATCTTTCAGTGCTTTACATAAAATTAACTCAAACTCTTATACCTCAACTTAAATGAAATTTAAAGATTAGTCAGAAGAGGTAAACATATATGATCACATTATAGTGTTTATAACCACTTAGTTATGCTTCTAACTCTATCACAATCATGGATTTCTATCAGATGAAGCATGCCTTTTATTTTTGTCACATGTACATTACAACAGAGTGAAATTATTTCTTTACATGTCCAAACATTGGAGGTTGGGGTCAGTGTACAGGGTCAGTCATAATTCAGCGCTCATGGAGCAGAAAGGAATAGGCTTTGCTCAAGGGCCCAACAGTCACAGCTTGGCCGTTCTGGGGCGTGAACCCTGATCCTCTCATCAACAACACTGAGCCTTAATTTCTTGAGCCACCACTGCCCCATTATATCATTGTGTCATTAAAAATAAAAATAACAATTATTTATACAAACTAGCCTTTATTCAGTAATCCCTATACATACAGTGCATTCCCAAAAGAATTTATAAACAGTTCAGGACACTAATAATAATAAAGATATTATTATACTGATCTCTGTCAGAGAAGTAAAGTGAGAACAGTGGTTAAAATTTCACTGAAGTCCATAAAGTTTAACCACTGTTCTGTCTGTGCACTCTTCACTACAGAACAGGGTTGTTCAGGTGTGGGGAATGAAGGCAGTAAGGCATTTACCCCTGCAGCGCTCAGTCCCTGCAGATACAAATTCCTGTGATGGCATTTGCATGATAGCATTCAGAGATGTGTAATAGGGCAGGCCTCAGCTTAGTCTGCATCCTTCAGCAAAGTGGGTGAACCTCACCTGTTTATTCCTTACGCCATCTCGCCCCGTGTCTTAACCCTTAAACGTGTCTTTCAAGAGTTTGCACATACAGTACAGATAGGGACTGGGACTAAGATTAAAAGAAGAAAATACAATAGCACAAGTGTTGTAATTAGGTGTTGGGCCACCACACGTGGCCAAAACAGCTTAAGTGCTATTTTACAAAGATTGGAATAGGACAAAGGTCAAAGGAGTAAGAATGCACCAGAACAGCTTACATTTGCATAGATTCTACACATTTATGGAACTTTACTGGAAAGATGGCCACCTTTCTTCTAAAAGCTAGTCCTATAGATGGTGTTTTAATGAGGAGATCACTGTCCGAAATGTCAGTCTAACATCTCCTATAGATGATCATTTTGGTTGAGTTTTGATGCCTGTGAAGGATATGATATGGATTCATTTCATTGCATTGCAAATGATTTATTTCATTTTCACACTCATCAAAAGCTTCTTGAGTTCTTGAGCTTCTTGAGAAGCAAAAAAGCTTTTAGACTCGACTTCATCATACTATTCTGGGTGCTGCCACACGCACACTCACACACACACATCCTTGTTGCTCTGTTTTGCTAATACTCTCTTGCATTTCATGCTTGATAGGGTAGGAATATGCATACATTATCAGAAATACTTCATGCATTCTCTTTCTCTGTACTTCCTTTTTTCCTTTTTTTTTTTGTTAAATAAATACTGCAGGTAGAAAACATCACAGCCTTTCTGACCTTTAAGCTACCCCTCTTAGCTATAAATACCACATCAACTTTACATGCCCCACTCACCTGTTTCCCAATTCCCTTCTGGGTCTTTAAGAAAGAAACAGTTAAAATATTCATAAATCAAGTTATTAATATCATACCAAAATACCGAAATAAGACATGTAGAGAAAGAATGAGCAGCAGGTAGTAAATCATTAAAAACTAACCTCACCTATATTACATTAAAAACTAACCTCACCACTATTTGGTCCCTTTTCAATAAAGACTAAAAAGAAATAGAAAATATGTCATCACAACCCGACATGTTTTTCTTCTTCTTCTTCTTCTTCTTCTTCTTCTTCTTCTTCTTATTATTATTATTATTATTATTATTATTATTATTATTATTATTATGAGATGTTCCTCTTTTTAGATAAACTTTAAATGCAATTAGACTATTTTTTCCCAAGTTTATTACAGATGTTTAAAATGTAGTGTCTGTTTTCTTTTAAAAGCCATATGTAAGCCTGGTTTGAGTCATTAGAAGCTTTGTTCCAGTTCGAGTGTAGGTCAGTAGGCTGAAAAGAACAATCCACAGCTGGTTCATGCAGCAGAGGACATGTTAGACTATCTCTCTTTACGATCATTCTCTTCATCCTGCTCCCCCTGTGCTTTTTTGCCTTTCTTTCATGTTATCACCAGAATCTTTCCATAATTTGAATTGTGGGCCTCAGGTAGACGTTCTGAAGTGTTTTCTCAGCAGAGATGGTATCGTGCATGGCTCTGGCATGGCTCTTCTCACCTTTCTTATTCTTAGAGATGTTTGAAAAAAGTTTCTATAAAGCAGCATTTATTAACATGTTAATGTCTTAACGGCATCTCAGTGGTCTTACTTGTCCAACTATTTAAGACCAGATGTTTTTGGAGATAAACAGTTTATCAGCGTTGTAGTATTGCTTAGACAAAACACGTGTTTGTCCACTGGGATTTCCTAAAAAGGAATTTTTCCATTAAAATATCCTTATCACCTGTATTTATGCTTAGTGAGGGAGATCCCACATGAGTTTTTTTCTTTCTGTAATAAAGGATACAGGAAGTCACTGTTTGGTTTGCCAGCTGTTTAGAGGGAAATGTACACTGTACGCTTGCAAATTTATAAACTTAATGTCCTGTCCTTTAGAGCTATGCTGCGTATATAGTAAAGTCATGTATGTAAGAACTTGACAATTAATTGATTTCTGTCTTTATATTGTAGCAAGAAAGTTTGTAAAAAATTATTAGCATGCCGATGGTTACTATGTTTTGCCAAAAAGATTTAAATCATTCCCTGTCTAGTGTAAAATAGAGATATGAGACAATAATAGCTGTCAGTTGTACTTTTCCTTTTAGTGACTGCAGCTGTGAGGACAAGGCTAACTCTTGGTCACTGGGGTCATGGCTTTGGTTCACTGCTTGGTTGTCAAGGTTCCACCTAAACTCTGCATGTGTGTTCATCTACTTTTCAATCTTGTGTCCCTGAATGTGACAGAATTTATATTTCTCTCATGAGAGACACCGGGGGGCCTTTAGTTAAAAAAGACTGAAACATCTGAAACATCTAACGTTACTTGTTAACTGTTAAATGGTCCACTGAGCTCCTTTAGTATAACACAATCCACCAAAGTCCCGACTGACTTCCAGCAACAAACTCTCAACTCCTTATCATAATATACAGGTTTTTTCCCCCCAAATATCAAAAAGAAGTCCATGCTTTGGCACTGGATCGGAACGGTCCCCTGGCCTCTAGTCCATAATTTTTTTCTTGTATTTTAATGGCTGCCTGGTTGGACTTTGAAGCTTCATTTACTCTATAGACTTGAATGGTTGCAGCTTGTGGTGTGTTGAGCTTCATTTCCTGAGATCCCTGTGAGACACAGCAGAAACCACACATGGGCTTCGGCACTAGCAAACACCAGGAAGAGAATGTTTCCAATGCACATCGCTGTCATATCTGTATATACAAATGAGACATACACCCAAACATATGTATCTGAAGTCAAAATGAGTTTTACAGCTCTACTTAAACGAGATTAACCGCCCACACAGATGTTTGATGGTAATTTAATGTCATGCATGGACCGAACAGACTGAAGTCCAAATCTGGTATTATTCATGCTTTTTCCATAAGAACATGGACAGGAAAAAGAGAGGGAGGGACACAAGAAGAAACTCTAGAAAGATAGAGAGCAAAAGCCTGAGTAAATAAATTCACCCATAATTTAAATAAGTAATTTAAATTTAACAAATAAATAAATACACCCAACACATCTGAGATATGAGTCAGTAGCCAAAAAAGTATCTTTCTCCAAATCCTTTTTTCTTTTATATGGTTTCTAAAGCTCAAGATGACAAACAGTTGCAGTACATTTCACAGTAATCCATGCAGGTAGACATAAGAGTTTCGTGTTTGTCTTCATTTGTTGCTCGTCACATTAAATTTGTATTGTAACAAATTCAAACTGCAATACAGTTTTGCAGTGATAAATCATTGTTAAATCACTGAATGAGCATCTTTCTCCCTAACAGTTAATATGATGTTAATTTTAGGAAGTTTTAAAAATTAGACCCAATTGAACGATTTACGTAATAAAAATATTGAATTTCTCATGCACAGATTCATATAGTATAATGCACTTTTTCTTTAATTCTGTTCTGATATGGATTTTTAAAAATCTTTTCCATATACTGTGAGGTTTTTACCTTTAATTTCTGAGTAGCATCAGAAATAATGTTACATAATTTGCATGTTAAATAATGTTACAGAATTTGTAATGTTACAATGCTTTGATTTATCGCTGAATTTTCAAGCCACTGTTTCAAGAAATTACTGAAGCTACTGTATGAAACCTCCTCTTTTACACCAGAGACTGCAGTCAAGGCTGTGTGTGCTCTTGCAGCTCCGCTAACTGATGTGTATACAATCGAAGAACAGATTATGAACTGATAATGAACTGATTTCTATTTTGATTAATCTCCTTTTTTTTGTTTGATTGTTTGTTTTGATGCATTTTTTTATGCCATTTTCACACACTGAAACAAAAAACCTCACTGCATGTGCTGGCAGTGTGAGTTATAGCATGAGAAGTGAAACTACAGCAGGTCAACAGGCCAAAGGTTTGTATAAACCTACTGTAAGTTAAAGACTTTCAAACTCAATTCCACAACTACACATTTAATAATATCAGTCTTTTGGCAAGTTAGTTAGTGTACCTACTTGTTCGAATCTGAGGTCACTGAAAAAAATTGATTAGAGACAGATTTATTTTACCAACTTTGTTGCATTTTTTTCATCCAAAGAACAACATCATTTGTGAAGCATGGGGGTGAAAGCATCATGTTTTAAGGATGTTTTCAGAAAAAAGGGACTGTTAAATGTGCGACACTTTAGAAAATAGATGATACCATAAGGAAGGAGGATTATTCAGAAATACCGAAGAGCATTTCAAGAGGTCAGAAATCTAAAATGTGGTTGCAGCTGGACTATGATCTTAAGCATAGGCTTTATTTTATCCATGTGATTCAAAACAAAAGAATGAAAATAAACGGCAGTAAATATTTCAGCAACTAATTTTAGATTTAAGTGCTTGTTACAAGCAGCTGAGGAGGGACAACAAACATATGCACTGGAACCTTTTTGAGTTATTTTCAAACTGCTCAACACCTCATGCTATCTATTTTGAGAGGACTCCATCTCCAATTAGCGCTGCTCCTATGTAAAACCCATCAGGCTCCAAACACAGAGTTTAGAGTCTGCTATAAAGTTGAGTAAGTGAATGGGGAATATCTATCTATCTATCTATCTATCTATCTATCTATCTATCTATCTATCTATATATATATATATATATATATATATATATATATATATATATATATATATATATATATTTGTAAATAATACGTTAAATATTAATTATTTAAAGCACAGGGACAGTTAAAGGTAATGATAAAATATTTCTGTACAGCTATTAATGGAGAATCTACTTTTGATTATTCAATAGAGACTTGGTTTGGAATATGCTAAACAGCTTTTACTGACAAGATCATGATGGATAAAATGGTGGTTAAGTAAAATCTCAAAATAATAAACATATGCCGTGGCAAATGAGACCATTTTTTTAAGAGGTGTACAATTACTATCATAGCCATCATATATAGATTCTCTCCTTAAGATTCCTCAAGATTAAGGATAAATAATTTTTGTCTATCTAATGAAGTCATATTTTCTTTAAAAAAAGCATTTTTACAGTGTTTCTTTTGAAAGTTCATGTTTTTACCTTTCAAATATGGTGCTTCTAGGAAATCTTTCTCAAATGCAAACCGTTTGTTGTCGATTCACTCCGATCTGTTGGGGTCTAGATTTTTAAGAATGCACATGCTGCTACAGTATCATCAGTCTGTGGGTCCAATCAAACCTTTTATATTGAGTAATGCTTTATGAGTGTTATAAGAATAAATTGCATAGGAACAAGACTGGAGAGGTTGTTATTCTGTAAACTCCAAAAAGATAACTTACATGGTTAGGAACAATAAGCCTTGAATTTTTGATGCTTTTGGGATGGGGTTGAAGGGTGATGTTTGGGGATCAGATCTTGACTGAAGGCACGGTGTCTGTGGAGAGATGAGACAAGTGTGCCCCTGAAACAAGGGAGGAATGTGGGAGAAGACTAAACAGAGATCTTGTGTGAGGAATAGGAATGTAGATAGGAGCCAGGACTCTTGTTCTTCAGGTATACTGGTAGCGTTAATGCCAAGACATGTTCATAAAGGTTTAAATGTTTGCCTTTCTAGACCTCTGACCCAAACATCAACCCTCCTCCAAACACTCTCGATCTATCCATTTCTCTCACTCAACCATTCATCTAGTACTTTTACTTCATCCCACTTATTTTGCCCTAAAGATCTTAAAGATTGACATGCCTTACTTGCTCAGAGCATTCCAGCATGTCAGTTCCTTACAGCCATCATAAGTCGAGGAACAATTGGCTGTAAAATCTAATGTTGCTTAAGCTGGTAGAAGTATCCAGTTTAAACACACACAAACCCAGAATAATCCTGGTAAAGAACTCTAAAGGGCAAGCATGCATATGTATGGAATTTTACAGCTAGAGTGGCGCTTGAACCGCCAGTATTAACTGCGCCATTATTACACAACAGTCCATTTAATAATGATGATGCCTCTCATACCGAAGACAGGTATGAGACAAATATTTCACCAAATATTTTGATATCATTGTGCTTGTAACAAGTAAGGAGAGAAAAACACACACAAACATTAGAGTTATTTTTGAACTGCTCTACACCTCCTGCTCTCTTTTTAAAGATGATGCAGCACTCCACTGCTTCTAAAAAAAACCTTCAAAAATCTTACACAGAGTTATGAGCCTGTTTTAATGTTGCAGAAGTCAATGGGTTAAACCTCACTAAAGACAGTTATAGCTATTGTTTCACTTTCCCTCACTTCCTGGATATGTCTCTTTTTTCTTTTTACATATATTCATTCCAGGAGAAAACATTATTTATACCATACAACGGCCAGGCTTTGATATCTGTGTGTATAGCAATTCCAAGTCAATATTTTAATTAGATACAGCAACAAATTTGCATAGCTAAAGCTAGCGTGAGTCTGATAGCAGATACAGTGCTTCCATTAGTTGGTCATTTACTATAGAATTATTGCATATTATATTACTAAGGATCTTTTTATCTTTTACTCGCATCAATTTATCAACAAAATATTTGTTGCTAGCCAGCAAGCCTAACTGAGTAAGTGTATCATTGTGTAGCTATGCTGGATGTGCAGACACATAACAGGGGATAAATATACTGATCTTAAAATATACAGTATTTTAAGGTCTCTACTCTCCAGTGCATGACTCATAGCCTGAACATTTCTCTTCTTCTCCGATGTAGCAGCTTATAACCTTTTATTTGAATAATAAAAAAAACTCAGGTTTATTATAGACATGTATGTTATAGACACATATAGTCTCAGTGGCAACCTCGTATGTTTATTGGTCCTGTTGTGAAACCTCTGGCTCTGACAAGATTAAATAATGTGTGGATTTTTGCATTTCTGATATGCTATTTAAAGGGATCCTGAAGCCAAAAGTGTAAAATGGAAATTTTACTGGAAACATAAATGCTTTCACTAAGTATGAAGTGACTGACAGACAACTAAATGTGCACACACTGACACAAACTGATGGGCCGCTGAGTGATAATGTCTTATCTAATAGAGGTTTGTGGGCTTTCAGGTTTTGCCCCAGCAAATTTCTTTACGTGCCTGAGATGCATCTTGATATAGCCAGGCCTCTAACATTTCAAAAACATAAGATACCTTAGAACAACACAGACATCAAGACTAAACATTTTCATTATATAACTTCAAGCATACCCATATTGCTTAAAACTGACAGTCGTGCTTCAGTGGGACCTCATTAATGTCCTCCAAAGGAAGGATTAATTATATGCCATTATACATTCTGACTGAGAAAGGTTTTCTGGGTATATAACAGCAAAAGCAAATGTTTCATAAATAATTAGCTTAGAGCACTGTGTGTTGATCATATAACTCTAAACAGGATTCTGTGCCTTGGGGTAATTGTGCTTGTTCCCTAACCTTTGACTCCCTACACCCTCTGTTCAGTATCTCTTTCAGTGTCTTCATTTGCAGAAAATTGGTTTATACTATGCACTGTTTATTGTGTAAGCTCCTTAAATCTGTCACAGGGTTCCAGTAGTTCAACGTTTACTCTATTCTTCGTATAACCAGGGTAAATTGCAAACTGCAAATAAAAAAAGACCTGGGTCCTTTTTAAATGGGTCATTTGGTAACCATGCAAAAAGGAGAAATTTAAAATTGTTCACAGCCAATTATGTTCACATTTTGCCTAATGGATATTTGGTATGATATCATTAGCCAGTTTTCTTCTGTATCTGAGAACATTGCGCTTTCTTCTTCTTCATCAACATTTTCCACTATGAGTCATAATGTGAGTGTGTCCAAGAAAAGAAAACATCTCCAAATCCCTTTTATATTCATTATGTTCTTTTCTAATTCACATGGAAATTGCATTTGTGGAATTAACAGAAAAGCTAGCATATCAAGGAAGGATACTGGCATTTGGCTACTGTTGACATGACATCTTAGATATAAACCTGAATACCAATCCACCAAGAAGAAGGTGAAAAAGAGGAAGTTGACTAGGTTCACATGGCTGACCAGAAGAGGCACATGTGTCTTTGGCATTGTGCTTTGTCCATTATTCTTGGTCTGTTATGCATCTTAACACATTTATAACAGTGTTTCCTGTGAGAACATTTGTAACATATGTGCTAGAAATGCACTAAATTCACTGAATAATCTTAGGTGTGAAGAAATGTAGCTATCTTAGGCATACGAATCCACAGACAGTGTTACCACCACAGGAACCTTTTCAGGCCTTTTTTTACAGGAACTCATGAACATCTGAACATTTTCTTAGGAGGTATTTTTCTGAGAATCTGAGTCTTGGTGTGGACTTTGTACAATCTGGTTTAACTACTGGTTTAATTACTTCCTTATTAACTCTATTAATAGAGTTGAATTATTTTTGAATAATATTATATAAGAAGTCTAACAGGACATTAAGGGTTAAAAGTGTACTACATTGCTTCTAAGGGCTTTGGTTATTTATAGTGCACCTTTAACATTTTATGTTGAGCCTTATGTGTATACATTCTTAGTTGGCAAGGCAATCATGCTGGAAGCAAGCAAGAAGTTGTGCATCACAGCAGGGAGCCACTTTCTCACCCTGGCGTTAACCCTTTATATTCCCATGATCTACAGTACTTTCAGGTCTAGACTTATTCTTTTATTTTCATATATGTAGTTTGTCAGTAGATAATGAAACAATTAATAAGGTGTGCAATTAAAGGCTTGAGGAAGAAAGAGTGCTGCCTTTTTATTTCATTCTCTAGTATGTATCTATTCATTCTTTATATAACCAACATAGAATTTAGCATCTTCGCTGAGACCTTGCATTATTCATTTTTTTCATGGAACAGACTTTTAAAAGAATCTCATGACTATAAAGGTCAAATTTAATCTCTTCAGAAGTGAGGCATTTAGCAAGTTTGAGGGAATCATGAATAACTACAAATAACAATCGGTTTAATTACTTCAGGTTTCCGCTTAGTAAGCTGAAGATAAAAAGGAATTTCACCTTTCAGCATAACAATGACCAAAAGCAAGCATCCAAAACAACAAAGGAACAGCTTAAAAAGTTGAGAAAGGATGAGAGTCCAGATCTGAATTCAACTACAATGACGTTACAGGCTGTGCACAGGACAAGCCCTTAAAATTTGATGGATTTTTAATGTTTTTGCAAGAAAAAGGAGGAAAATATTGTCAAAATGCTTACACAAAATAAGGAGTAGTCTAATAAAATCAAAAGGTTGTTTACACAATTTGTAAACATTGTAAGTTCATGTTGAGTTTGAAAAAGGTTCTGACGTGATTTTTCTCAAAAACCTACAATTATAACAAAGGTGTATAGACTTTTTATATCTAATGTACCATAATGTTTATGTCAATACTCACTTTAGATTAAAGATAATATTTTCACTCTTACTATTTCATTTATAATTTTTTGATTCTAATCTGATATCTTTTTGATTCACATCTGATATCTTGAAAAGATAAAGCAGGTTGCTGATTGGCCATTGTGTGTCATATCTTATAGCAGCAGAATTGTGGTGTGTGAGTTGAGACCTATTCACTTGTCAAGGTAAATCAACACTGCACAGCTAGCGTGAAAGGAATGTTTCTATGTGACTTGCATGTGCACCTTCTCTGTATTGCAACCACTTTCAGGGATTCTTTTTTAGGGATTCTGTTGAAAAAGTGTTTACATGCTGTAAGTCAATGCCATGTCCCTGTCAAAAAAATGGGCAACATTTTTTAAAAGAATGTTATATTGCCCTGTACCCCTTAAAGACTACATCTGTGACAGTTCATGGTTAAACTGCATCACTAAATAGGTAAAATTCCAGGTCAGTGCCCTTTGAATTCCCTAACTATTCCCAGAATACATACTGTATTTCACATGCACAAATCATCACTCTTGGTAGTACTCCTACTCTTTCAACCTGGAGTGTATATTTGGTGGGACATTGCAAATCTGTGTACATTTTATTCCAAATCCACCTATAAGCCTCTATAAGAAAGATCCACAAACATAATCCTACAGAGAGAGAAGTACAGCGCTCCTTCTCACACTCTAAAAACGTGAGCATTGTAGTGCCTTTAGTCAAGCAAGAGCAGATCTATCAACAGGCCTAGGCATAATATATAAAACTTTTATCTGTTTAGACTTGTGTTAAGCCAGTATTTATATATATACGGTCTGTACTATTAACATATATGTGTGTGTACGTGTGAGAGGGGGAAGTCAACATAAAAAAGAGAAAAAATGAATTCCCCATTTATCTTATTAAAGAAGGCGGTGTATCACATGTACAACAGTTCCCACGAATATGCCAGGAAGAATGTCTATGCTTCAGCGGTCAATATGCCAGCTGAGTGGGTCCAAAAGCTGTTCAGAGGTTATGAAAATGTATGAATATGTAAGAAATAATGAACAATAATGAATAATAAAGTTCATTCATTCATTCATTCATTCATCTTCTACCGCTTATCCGAACTACCTCGGGTCACCGGGAGCCTGTGCCTATCACAGGCGTCATTGGGCATCAAGGCAGGATACACCCTGGACGGAGTGCCAACCCATCGCAGGGCACACACACACACACACACACACACTAGGTACAATTTTCCAGAGATGCCAAACAACCTACCATGCATGTCTTTGGACCGGGGGAGGAAACCGGAGTACCCGGAGGAAACCCCTGAGGCACGGGGAGAACATGCAAACTCCACACACACAAGGCGGAGGCGGGAATCGAACCCCGACCCTGGAGGTGTGAGGCGAACGTGCTAACCACTTATTTATTCTATAAACATGTAGAATAACGTGTAGAATAACTGGATCAGGACATTTTATAAATAATGCCTGGGCCCTGGATTAGGGCCTCATTTTGCAACTGCAAGGAGCTACACTCAATAATCAAGCTTTAAGGTGTATCTCTGTGTAAAGCTGCATTCCCACCTTGCATATATTTGTTCCTATAAAGAAAAGCTCACAGTGTTGGTTGTAGGGGGAAATAATATGTTGTTTCTTAGAGATCTGTGGTGGTGTAATGAGAAAATAATTATTATATTTCAGATCAATACCTTGGTTCTAATCTGTGGAAGACTAGATTTGAAATGTGGGTGTGCTATAATGATGGAATTTATTGCTGTTATATCATAGTGCCTAGACCTATCCATGGATACACCCACTCACCCACACGCACATATTCTTTTTTAAAAGGTGGGGTAATTGTCTCCCATCGTAAATCAGCTGATATCTGAGAAGGTGCAATTAACCATCCTGTAAATGAGGAGGAAAGCATGTTACACCCAAAGTACAAATTCATTTTTCATTTAAAATTGTTGACTGACAGCAATTACAATTTGATTTGAATAAAAGTTTCAGCTAATTTCTTGTTCTTTTTCGCCATACTTTTATTTCAGGATTCATTGTCTTGCAATATTATTGATATAATTGCTAAGCAGTTTAAAATGTAAATTTGTATGCAGTTTGAATCAGTGGATATTAGTTCAGTGCCTGAGCACTTTTACGTACCAAAGGGTGGCAAATACACAATGAAGAACTCCAACAATAATGTGTCTTTGATCATGGGAGGGTATCAACTGAGTCACAATATTTCACATTACTGTATGTGTTTGCAGAGTGAAATGTTTTCAACAATCCTACGTTGATTACTGTGGTACATTTGAAGCCTAGTGAGAGTGTGAAGCTAGAAGTTGAGTGTGTGAAGTGATATTTTGGGCTATAAGTAGATGTGCATACCAAGAAAAGTTCTTGATGAGTCTAATGATAGTGTAGTATCTATATGAATATTCAGTGTAGACAAAATATGAATATTTAGAAACTTTAAATTCATTATAAATATGTAACAGAGCAGGACAGATTGTGCTTAATGATGGTCAAAATGGTAGTTACATTCCTTCTATGTGTGTGAAACAAATCTGAAGGAATTTTAATCACTGCTCCTTGCAGTTGCGAGAAGGATTAGGAGATTTCAGAGCTGCCAATTAAAGCCACTGTAACTGCATATATGCAGCCTAGCCAGATTAAACCAGCTGGGTTTTTGTTGCTGTGCACTGTATGTTTTTCTTGTCGAATGCAACTCTGATACCTCTCATTTATAATTTAATTTTAAAGTCTGTGTGGTGGTATCATGGTGATTATTCTTTTAAGTAGACCTGTTATGTTTTAATGAGAATGTGTTTGTTGATATGAACTAGTCAATACGACATTTCACTGATTTCGCTATTTAGACCCTGTAGTCTAACTCCTTCTTCCAACGTTACCCTTCTAGGTGGAATGGCTGTTTTTTGCCATAGCTGATTTGCCAGTACAATAGCAAAGCTAAGATTAGGCTGTTATTAGGCCTGTGAGTGGAGGCAGGGGATGAAATCGTGTGTGTCTGTGTGTGGTCTTCCTACAACATCTTTGTCAATATGTAAGTTGGCAGAGTGTGAGATTACAGATGGCTGTATATAGTGGCTCTCTATCTGACCTCCCATGGTGCCTCGTTACTGAGGGGCTCATTCTAATGTATAGTTTTTTTCCTTAGCTAAGGACAGCATCAAATTATCATCATAAAGGTTTCATAGGGAGTGGGTGTGGTGTGATGGCGGTGGAGCTTCACTGTCTCCTCTCAGCTGTGGACCATGACACATTTTGGCCTTGTTCCTTTCATCCTGCATGCTCCCTAACTGGGCTTTCTCCAGAGGTCAAAGGTCAGCCCATTGACCTGGATGGCCAGATAATTTGCCTTTCTCTTACTTAGTCTTTTGGCCTCTTCTGTTTTTTCCTGTGCTTTTGTTTTCTCAGATCATTCCATCATTATGATTTCTCTCCAAATCATGTAATATTATTTAACAAACAGGAATGGAGGACATGGTTAGGTTGGGCAATGCAGTCATAAATTCATGTAAACAATAACTATTTTGTAGCAATAGTTTAATTTTCCCTCCTTTATCAGTGAAATAAGAAACCACATAAACTACAGCGACTATATTGTTTATAGCCAAGCCTTAGTAGATTACTTGATTTATACTTATCCAAGTGTCTTATCCAAATGTCACAGAGATTGAACTTTTATATATGCTAAGAAAAAGTGCAACAGAACAGATTCAGCAATAAATAGCCAGAGAATACTAGTCACAAATCAAGGCATTTTACGAGCCATTCACCATGAGCTACTGTTTTTGAGCAATTCTTTTGTCTCACTTCTGTTCTCACCCATATCCACTCTGTCTTTTCTCTTCTGTCTCATAAGCCTTCTTCATCACTTTTGCAGTTAGGATTTTGGGATGTGATGATGGGTGCGTATAAAGTGAGATTTAAAAGGAGGTTTCCTTCTAATCCTGCTCATTATTAACTATGCTTTTGTAGCTAATCCACTTAATAATATATGTAGAGCAGGACTAAGTGGCAGAGTTGCCATGGAAACGGTCTATCTGATCTCTTAGGAATGTCGGTGTGAGCATGTGTGTCTAAGACAAATGTGAAATAAGAGAAGAGCATATATAGCTGTATAGAAAGAGAAAACAAACACTGTACTGTAGGAAAGAAGGTAGTCCATAATTGTCTAAAGAAAATTCTGATTAGAAAGTATAGTTTATCTCAGTGACTCGAAGTTTACCTGGTCCCGTGGCTGCAAAACAAGCCCAAATCACCACCTCACCACCAGCATGTTTGACAGCTGCAATGATGAGTTTGACGTACCTTAAGGTCACATGCTCTTGGGTTACTTTGGGATTAAACACTCTGACATTGGGCATTCAGGGCTGCTCATTTCTAGAATGATTGATAACTGTCTCAAAGGCTCTCTGTTTGTAAACAATCCTTTTCATTGAAGAACTGTGAACTGTTTGGACATGGCCTTATAGAACTTCACAGATTAATGAAAATAGAACAATTGCTCTCTGAGATTATGGCTGTTGTCTGTTCTTCTTAGAATTATCTATAAACACATCTGGGTGCTATAGAACCTCAAACAGCCAAACATTCTTCCTTTATAGCGGTTGCCACATGTCTTATTAATAAACGGAACTGCTCTAGCTGTGGAAGTTAGAAGGTTGTGCTATTTAGGAATTACTACAATAGTTTACAAAGGTTGTGAGTTTTAGTGTTTGTTCATATATATAAACACACCTTATATATATGCATACAGTATATATATATATACGTATATATATATATATATACGTATATATATATATACGTATATATATATATATATACGTATATATATATATATACATATATATATACGTATATATATATATATATATATATATATATATATATATACTTCCTTTCCTTCCTCTCACACAATCTGACACTTCCTCTCTCTTATATCTGCTCTTCATCTCTCTTCATCTCTGTTTTACGTATGGTCATGCAGGTATTCACAGTGACCATACCGATTAATTTGTTTTAGTGACAGAAGCTCCACAGTGTAACAGTATGACATATACAGTATAGACTAAACATGTACAGGTGTGAAATGTGCAGTTGAAATATACATATACAAATATAGGCAATTTGTATGTACACATGTGCAATTGTGAAATGTGCAATTGAAGTAAACAGTAAACAGTATAGACAATATGTATGTATGTACTGATGTGCAAGTATGAAATGTGCAATTGAGGTATACTGTAAATACACAAATAACACACTTTTAAGCTTATTTTTTCAATCATTTATATCTAAATACAGGCTCTGGAAACATTTCCCTGTGTTCTACTCAGGGTCTCTCTTTTAAATGATCTAGTAATACTTCAGTAAACTTGTTTTCACTTCCTCCCTTTACCAAAATGTGGCTCCTAATCAGAGATTATATTGCCAAAGTGGGCTCGTTACTGAATAAACAGAAGAAAACATCTAGCAGTAAACTGGTGCTTTTGTACTGGGTCACACTTCGCTTTCTTTTTACTAACAAAAAAGTAAGAAAACACTGAAGGAGAATAAAAAACCAGGACAAACAAGTAGTAGTGTTACTGAATGTCATCCATAACTTTAATACAGATTTTGGAAACCTGCAAAAAAAAGCTGTGCAGTACAAAACATTCAGTTTAGCTCTCTGTACACATAGTTTAATGAGAATGCTATGGCTTTCACAGTCAGCAGATCTAAACCCGGATGAACACCTACGGGAGATTTTGGATCAGTGTATTAGGCAGTACTATGCACCATCATCAGCAAAACACCAGTTGAGATAATATTATTTTGGAAGAACTATGTTCATTGCTCCTGCTACAGTTCCAGAGATTTGTAGAATCTGTTCCAATGTGCATTCAATCTGTTCTGGTGGCTTCTGATTGACCACTACTTTACTAATATTCCTTATGTTTTTTTTCCCTCCTATAATTTGTCATATTAACTCATATTTGTACATGCTTCCAGTGAGTAAACCTTTGAACACTCTGGCTAATTCAATCAGCAATTCTGATTCTGTAAATTTGTAGGTTATACAGTAGCTGAGGGAAAGCATGTCCTTTTCACTCAGATGTCTGATCACCATTCTTTTATTCTGCATACCCTCTGGGAGACAAAACCACAAATGGGTACAGACACACACTGTAATCCCAAAGACCTGTACAGCAGGAATGCATGGCCTTATTGAGAACATGCAATCCTGCTGGTATAAGGAATAAAGTCTCAGAAAAAGTTTTGTCCTGATCCAGGATCAGCCGTATTGAGCCATTAGTAAAAAAAGCTCTCAGCTGATCATTTTACATTATAAAATGCCAGTGTCTACCAAAGAATGAGGGCAAAACCAGATTACAGTTGCAGACTTGATATATGCTAGCTAGGCTGATATACACCTCAGTGACATTTACTCCAGGTCATTGGATTTTAAATGGAATGATAAGTGCTTAAAACTTGAAACTCTGTGGTACCCTGTACTTAAATAATTTTTTTTGAAAATCAGCTTCTTTATCTCTGATTTGCTCGGTCATCTAGACTTTTTATTCTGTGTCACTTCAGAATTGACCCAGTGTTTTAAATCAGCTGCCTTAATAAATACTCACCAACATGTCATCCTGTTCCATTCACACATGAGCAATAGGGACACTTAACTATTCACATTTAACTCCTCCTGAGTGAAATACTTCAGAAATTTCCTGAATGTCAGAAAGGGACTAACAACTATGATGCTTAGAAGTATAGAACACTAGTTTTGACATATAATATGGTACTGATATTCGGATCTTTGTTGAGTTGGAGTCAGAATCATCCACTGACTTCACTGCATGGTCATGTAAGTCAAGTTCCTAGAGCAGATGTACCACTGTACGAAGAGAAATATGCTGGAGGGTCTGTGGTCTGGGTACTTGTGACTTGTGGTTTTGGGGGAATGATAAATAATTTGTTACTCAAGAAGGAAAAAGATACAGTGCTGAATCACTGGGATGTGCTAACTGTATATCACTCAGAAAAAATATAAACAAACAAACAAGGTGACAACAAGACAAACTAGACATTCATTATGTCCACATCCATCTCATTTTTGCTTTCTCTCCTTCTATCTCATTTCTCCTCAGGCATCTCCTTAGGTTTTTATACCTAAATGGCACACTATAGACAGGAGTACCTGAGTCTAGTCCTCAGTTGTCAGGGACTTCAGGCCTGGACCTTGTATCCATGGCCACACCAGTAAATGTAGACTATGCCGATCAACCAGGCTGTATCATTAAACCTTGACTCACCAAGAAGAGACATGTCTGCTCTTATCTGATATCCCACCAACCATGTCACTTATTGTTCCGTGTACCTACTGTACATTTCCATTAAATACTTCCTTACACTTCATGCAACTTAAAGAGATCTTTGTCAAAGCATCAAGTCAAGTCAAGTCAAGAAGCTTTTATTTATTTATTTATTTTTTATTGGTCGGTTACTCTGATGTACATAAACATACCGATACAGTCTCAAGTATACAATAAAAAAACAATCAAAAATGGACAATCAGGTGAAAAAGATAGCACATTCAGACAAACAACAAAATGTACACTGTAACACAGAAGATCAAGAGAGGTTGTTAATGTGGCACCCGAGAGGTGTCCATATCTGCCAATAATCATTAGACTTTGGTGTATGTCATAAATGAGTTTCTCAAGTGGAAGTAATATGAACATTTGAGACAACCACATTTTAACAGAAGGCTCAAGAAGCTTTTGTTGTCATTTCAAGCATATATATCTGTTGCAGTATATAGTGAAATGATACAACGTTTCTCCAGTATCGTGGTGCCACACAAAACAAAGACAGGGCTAAGGACTTAGTAAGTTAGTCCTAGCCTCATAAAGTGCAACTGTGCAACCTGGTGCAAACAGTGCAGGACAAGACAGACAAGACAGAGCGTGACAAAAGACAGTGCAAACAAAAAATTACAAGTCAATACACAAAAGACAATAAACAAGCATGATATTTCACAGCAATGATTTGCTCTTTTCTTTCTGCAGGAAGTGGTGAAGTGTGCATGTTTCTTCGTATGTGGACAGAGATTTTATCCCTAAGAATCCTATGTGGATCAAAGGCTTTTCAGCAAAATTACTTTCACACACTACATGTTTACCTCGCGAGTTTCTCTTGCTTATTCTTTAATCTCCCAAAAAGACACACAACAAATTCAGAATCTAAATTACACATTTTCATTTAAATGTGTTTATAATGACCAAGCTAGAGGATCACACAGATATTTTCAGTGATAGTTTAAGCAGATCTTTTAGGTTTATATAAACATTCACTCAAACATACACTTTACGCCTGTAAAATAAACACCTGTACACATGCTCATTCATGCAGTTATCCAATCAACCAATCCCATGGCAGCAGTGCAACTTATAAAATCATGCAAATACAGGTCAAAATCTTCAGTGAATGTTCACATTAGGCTTACTTCCTGATGCGATCCATCTCTCTTTCGCTTAATGTCGTGACCTTTTGCAACAGCTGGTAGTTTCTGATTTTCAAGCATTGATTTGCTCAGCTGTGTGTGAGAAAGGGCTGAAGAAAGAAGGGATACCAAACACACTGAAAAGAAATAATAAAAATCAGTTTCAGTGGTGGGGGGGCACGGTGGCTTAGTGGTTAGCACGTTCGCCTCACACCTCCAGGGTCGGGGTTCGATTCCCGCCTCCACCTTGTGTGTGTGGAGTTTGCATGTTCTCCCCGTGCCTCGGGGGTTTCCTCCGGGTACTCCGGTTTCCTCCCCCGGTCCAAAGACATGCATGGGTGATTGGCATCTCTGGAAAATTGTCCGTAGTGTGTGATTGTGTGAGTGAATGAGAGTGTGTGTGTGCCCTGTGATGGGTTGGCACTCCGTCCAGGGGGTATCCTGCCTTGATGCCCGATGACGCCTGAGATAGGCACAGGCTCCCCGTGACCCGAGGTAGTTCGGATAAGCGGTAGAAGATGAATGAATGAATGAATGAGTTTCAGTGGTAAAACCAAATCTCCCTTGAAGATTAATGGCATTTAATATTAATATTATGAACATACAGTACTTATTTAAACATGTTGCTGTTTAGTACTTGTGTAGCTATCTGACTTGCCAGATTGTATTGATATTCCTTGTGAGACACTACACACATTTTATTGCTATATATTCTTAAACCCTTGTAGCTTGTATCTGTAGAATATTTGCTTCATATATTTGCCAACATATAAAAGTTTTTGTGTAGTTTTTCTCAAGAAATCTAGTTATACAGACGAGTTTACAGTATATAGACTTTGTTTTTTCCCCTCCGTATACATGACACCGACGAATTCAATCAAACAGGACTTTATTTTATTCTTTTCTCTGTCAATGAAATGTAACCTCAGGATGTCTTGGAACATTGAGCTGATCCTTTTCACATGGCAGAGACAAAACAAGTCTTTGCTTCAGGTAATCTGTGTAAGCTTGCCTTTGAGAAGGAAAATTGTGACAAGTGGGGGGTGGGACAGTAATATTTGAAAAACTGACTGGCGGGATCAGCCTGACATTTTGTAATAAGGAAAGCTATGCCTGTGTAGCTCCAGGGCTCAGAAAACCTGTCTCACTTCACACAGCTCAAGGCCACGAATTTCATCTGCGATGAAACAGATTCTTTGCTACATACTCTTTTTTTTACCTAAAATTTATCTTACATGAAGACATAAGCAAAAAGCATGTTTTTCCCATTTTTTTTCTAGCTACAACTCTTCTTATTTCATACATCTGTAGATTCATTTGTTTTCATGACAGATTCTCCTCTTGATTCGAAGAGATCAGTTGTAAAAATCTGTGTGGGAGACGTACAGTAAGAAGCAAATGTTTAAATCTCCCTCATCCTTTCTGTCCTTTGGTTGCCACCATATTTCATAATTTAGCTCCGGTGTTACATCCATTCTGCCCCCATAATTCTTGCCAGGCCCTTTTAACTACAACACCTAATCGGAAAAAATCAAACTTTGGCCTTGATAAGCACGGGCTGCCAGTAATGTTAACATCAAACACACCAGTGGTTTTCAGGAGAGCTCTTTTTTTGTCTTTTGTAGTATTGCTTCCTTTTCTTCTCTCCTTTTCCTTCTCCCTCTGTACACCCCTCCTCCTTTCTCCTTCTGTCCTCCCCACCCAGCCTTGCCTCCCTATTCAGCGCCTTGGGCGTATTTCACTGGCTGTCATCAAAGGCAGACTGGCTTAATGGTGTGTAGGTAACTCTGTTGTTAGGCATTCACCCTGGCCAAGACAAAAAAAAAAGGAGAAGAGGAGTTGGTTTCCGAACAAAGGCCATGTCAGACAGGCAGATCTTTTAGCTAGACCACAGCCCTTCAGCGGCCTCATTGAAAGGGGACATTGTTCAGAGGGACACAAGGGGATAAGGACAAGGGGGAAGGGAGAGAAAGATGGATGGATGGATAGGATTTTTTTTCTTACTCTGTTTTAGGGAGTAAAGGAAGGAAGGTTAATAAAATTCAGACCAGCTAGATGAGGGGCACCTGTTCAGACAGGGAGTGTGTGTGTGTGTGTGTGTGTGTGTGTGTGTTTTACTAATCTGTTAAGATGGGCATGTTCTTATAACTTGGTAGGGACCTAAAGGGATCAGAATATCTGGCATTTTTTTATTTCTTTTTTGGTGACTGGGGTAAAGGTATAGGTAAAGGTAAAGGTAGGTCTAGGCATAGCATTAAGTGTGTGTGTGTGTGTGTGTGTGTGTGTGTGTGTGTGTGTGTGTGTGTGTGTATGTGTGTGTGTGAAGGTTTGGAATTTCTCTTGTATTTGTGAGAACACAGGAAAGGATTCCTTTTTCCTATTTTACCTCCACCCACCACATCACCCCTCCCATAGAAACACAGGCAAGTGGCAGCACGCTTTCTTCCTAGAACACACACATACAAATCTGTGTGTAAGTATCTGGGGTGGGAGCGTCTCATGTTGTCTGGACTTACTCCCTAAATTGTCGAGTTCAACTGAGAGCAGTGTGTTCTAACCACAGCTGAGTCAGCTCAGCTAACATAGGTCACCTGAAGCTGAGATGGTAAAAGGGTGTGTGTTTTTGTCCACTTGGCAAGCTCTCTGTTTGTATTAGTCTAGGAGATGAGGAATTTGTCGACTTATCCCCATGCAGGGTGAGCACACAAGCACATAAACTGGTCTTGCACCAACCCACAGTCTAAACACATACTGTATCTATAATATTTGTACACATAGTCATACTGTAATGGATGCACTGTAAATTAGTCTTTCACTCTCAAACTTTCACTCAGTATTTTACAGTAAGTCAAGTCTGAGTCCTCTGCCTGTCTCACCCCTAGCATGGTCTACCTTCCAATAACGGAAGAGTGAGACATCCTCCTTCTATTAATAGCAAATCTGGCAGCTCTGGCAACACCACGAGAGTTGGTGGTGAGAAGAAAAAGACCTGAAAATGTTCACAGAAGACAAACTACTCCAACAGCATTTAGTCAATTCTCAACCGCTACATAGGTCTTGTATTAGGTTGCAACCCTAAACTATTTTAACTTTCTAATGTTTCTATTTTACACATTTTATAAGACAAACAGTGTTGTTATGGAAAACATTAAAAAAAAGTTCAAATCAATACTACAAATCCATTCAAATATATAAGAACAAATCTCAACACTTCAATATAAAAAAATCTTTACTTTAATCTTTACTTCCAGTGCATATATATAGTATAATTTCTATACTGATTGACAGACATCCCTAGACATTTTATACCATGTCAGTTATAACATTTCCTAAAGATAGGAAAGCTTTTTATTCATGCGAAAAGTCAACATCTATTTGATAATATCTTATCACACAAAACAAAGCCTGCGGCCTTCTTATACTGTATGTGTGTGTGTGTGTGTGTGTGTGTGTGTGTGTGTGTGTTTGTGTGTGTGTTAGCTTAGCTGTTGTTTTGTCTAGATGAAAAACTTTAAAACTTTGGTGGCTTTGTAGCACCTTAAAATCTACAGTCATATTGTCATGCAATCGATACTGAACACACACAAATGAATTTCTTATAATATAGCGTATATTTGTTATTGTGAGTTTTATTTGTGTAAGTACAAAAGAAAAAATGAACATAATACAAAAAGGCTGTCAGGCAAAAAGATGGTGTTTACTGTATATGTGATATGAATGTACAGTGTTACACAAAACAGTTTCTATTATATAATTCACTTGGTCATTCATTGGCTCGCTTTGTACCACCTACGTGTAAGCAAAATATTAAACCCTTAATCCCCTGAGGTCTGTGCTGTATTCATTTATCACTGGAGTGCTGGCGAACGTGTTCCTGCAAGTTGTTTAACCCATGAGCTTCTCAGAAATGTCATTAATTTTCCCCCTCACCACAAAATTAAATTGTACTACTGGTTGGAACAAAGATTTTCAAAAAAGATGCCAATTATGTGCTGCAAAGTACTGTTGATCTACAAACATGCACAGCAAGTGAGGAATTCTTCCCAGGATCCACTATTTAGAGACTTTCTTAATAGTGAAAAAAAGTCAATAAAATAAAACACTAGACACTTTCTCTATATCTCAGGCAGTTTGTTTTCTAGATACAAAGTTAATAACCAAGTGCTTTGATGTCAGTAAAAGGGTATAATGGGTAATTATTAAACTTGGTCACCCTGTTTGTTAACGTTTTTAAAAAGTCATCTTAGGGTCAAAAGGGGCCACATGGCAACCTTAACACTGCGGATATGTGTCTCATTTGGAGGGGGGTTTAACTTCCCCCGGCTCCTCGCCTCACTTCAAACAGCGTTATTAACACTATCCTACTTAGCTCGGGTAATTACAGCCTGTAGAGGAGAAGACGCCGCTTCACCTTTCATCAACGAGATGGAACTTAAGTAGGTACTGTCCACAGCAGCAGCCTCAGCTCTTATATATCATGAGTACTCCTCAGTTTCAGCCCAGAACACACATGCTGGAGTGAATCCAAAGCAGTGAGCAAATAATTTGAAATTGTTTGATATATAAAGGGGGGCACGGTGGCTTAGCGGTTAGCACGTTCGCCTCACACCTCCAGGGTCGGGGTTTGATTCCCTCCTCCACCTTGTGTGTGTAGAGTTTGCATGTTCTCCCCATGCCTCGGGGGTTTCCTCCGGGCACTCCGGTTTCCTCCCCCGGTCCAAAGACATGCATGGTAGGTTGATTGGCATCTCTGGAAAATTGTCCCTAGTGTGTGAGTGCGTGAGTGAATGAGAGTGTGTGTGTGCCCTGCGATGGGTTGGCACTCCGTCCAGGGTGTATCCTGCCTTGATGCCCGATGACGCCTGAGATAGGCTCCCCGTGACCCGAGGTAGTTCGGATAAGCGGTAGAAGATGAATGAATGATGAATGAATGGTATATAAAATCAACTTTAGACCTGGTCAACATGTAACTGGTACAAAAATTACAAAAATTAAGCAATTATCTTCCAAGATATATAGATTATATTGAATCTAAAATGGAGAGATTTTTAAATGAAAAGTTCTGTAATTAGCAAACTGTAATGAACCAAAATTCACTAGTTATGTGAATTATTAATAACTTAAAAGTTATTTAGTGAATGCTCACATTTTAAATAAAAAATATTTTTTAATTTATAATTAAGCTTTATGCCTCAATATCCTAAAATCATAATAATTCTCATAATTCTCTTTTAATTCTAACTTCTCAAAATTTAGCTGTAAATACCTTCAAAGAAACCTTGAAATGTTTAACTTTTTCCATATACTTTCAAATCCAATATGCCAAAGTACAAAACAGCGCACAACGTGTAAATCCAACTGTAAATATTGTCATTATTCAGCACTAAATACAAACAAACAATTTTGTAATCAAACCATCTTGTATCTGTGTAAAGACTGCATATCTATACTCTTGCACTATGAGATGCTAATGAGGTATAAATGTAAACAGCCAGTATATGGGCAAAATCTGGCAGCATTTAGGATTCATTCTTCGCTAGCTTGTTGTTCCTGTTCCTGTTCCTGCATCATTAACCACACATATATGAAAATCTCAAGAGACTGACTGTTAAACCATTAAACATGGCATAATTAGTGTCAGACTTCCAACTGCGTTTGAATGCTAGAAATAAGCAAGATATTAGCTCCGAGACTACACCGAGACAGTTCAGCGCAAAGCGATTCATGCTATAAGTGCTTGAATATTTGGCCTGAAGTGTATATCTACTTTAACCAGTAGGTAAAGACAGATGAGGAAATGCCATTGGCATGTGGATTGGCACAGCTCAGGGAAGCCGTAATTATTTGTGTGGGGTGATAGAGTGCACCAAATAGTACCCAGGATCAAATAACATCCCAGTTCATATCCTTCATTCTGGTTTGTCTGTATTTTGGCATGAGCCTACAATAATAAACTTTATTCCAAACTTTATTCGTCATTCCAGATCAGTAGAATTTGATTCTGTGCATCTGTATGATAATAGATTGACTCATAGGTCTCCAGTATTGCTGTGAGTAAGTGTGGTGTATATGACTGCCCTCCTGCAAAGACAGGAAGAGAAATGGAACAGGAAGCTTGTATTCCGACACTAGTGTCTGTGAGTCTGTGATCTCCTGGTAGCAGAGCTAAAGTTAGAACATCAACATAGTCGAGAGCCCAGAATGATCCAGGATCCTTAGCTTGATTACAACGAAGTTATTGCTGATCACTTTCCTAGCTGCTGGCTCCACGTCTGTGCATGCCCTACTCTTGGAGCAGCATGGATACATTTACGAAAAATAAATTATGTATCTTTTACTGATATGGAATTAACAGTTGTTTCCTAAACACAGATTAACTGCAAGCCATGTTTATTTGATTTACTGAAAGCAATGAAACAGAATTGGCCAGAAGTAACCTAATGCACTGTACAGTACAAGCACATGCACCTACACATGCACACACACACCGAGTATTGGGCATGCCAGAGCATTAGACTGAGGTATGCAGGTGCTTGGGCTTGCCAAAGTCGAGTATGCAATGCAGTTTTAGCCGTCTCAGAGACCTAAATCCCTCTTTGAATGTTCCCTGGCTTTGTCATTTATCTGCTCTTAACATTTAACAGATGTATATATGTCACAGTAAAAGATTCATGCGTGTTCGAACAATTATTATCTGATCCTAAATGATCTGCAAAAAAAAAAGAAAATGGTTGCAACTGGGTGGAAATAATCTAACTTGTCTTGAATTAAAAATGAATCATTAAAATGATAATTAAAATGGCATTTTATCACACCATGAAATATAACAAAATTCCATGTCATTCATGTTCACTTGCTCATGTTCGCTAGTTAGCTATTCACTTGCAAAGTAGCTTTTTTCCATTAGTCAGATCACTGGCTCCTGCTGATGGTCCTCACATGGATAGCCTTAAGCTCATCATACATTTTAGATGGTATCACACAGGCACAATAAAGATGGAACCTTGAATGTCAACCTTAAAGGTTGTAATTAAGAACAGTTTACTCTCATGTCTCCAACACTGAACAGTTAATAGCTTCAATTTGATACAGTAGGCTTACAGTTACTACTTTAATGATGCTCATTTTCAAGTTCCTCTTGACACAGTTTGCACTTTTTGACGCTATAGTACAAAGTGATTGAAGAGAAACCATTTATAATTGTACCTGTGTCATCTAGAAATTCTTTGAGTCTGATTATTCTCAAGGTTTCTTCCTCTTGTCGCCTCAGGGAGGTTTTCCTTGCCGCCCACACCACAGGTTTGCTTATTATAGATTTCCGTAAAGTTGCTTTGTGACAATTTCCATTGTTCAAAGTGTTATATAAATAAAACAGAATTGAATTAACATTAACTAAGTTAGCTAGAACTATATTTTCATTGATACTTAAGAAAATACAAACCTATAAAAAATATAACATCTTATTCACATTTTCTGTGTAATGAATATTAGATAAGTTAGCTAAGAATCATATACACTTAACCTAACCCTAACCTAAACCTAACCTATCACATGTAATTGGTTAAAGATGGTTAGTCTATTATTCTGAACTGCTTTTCTGACCTGTTTCATCATAATCATTTCAACGGGATTTAACAAACATTTTTTACAGAGTTTCTTGATACTGTTTTATTGATTTTTATTATTGTTGAAGTGATTATCTGAAAATCTGAGTGCTGGCCGTCACAAGCCTTTTACTCTTGACCTTTGAATGCATTCCTCGAAAGCAGAGCTACATCTGGTTATTGGTTACATTTACACAACTTCAAATGGTTACATCTTTTAACAGTGTTTGGTTCCTTTTCTCAAACCTACAGTCCATACAGCAAAGACAAATCTTTACATTATCTCAGGATACAGGAACCGGCAACACGAGTGCTATGACTTCAGAGTATTTAGTAATAAATAATTTAGTTGAGCTTTAAATACACAAATGCACAGAGTTGCTCTGCCTATGGGTGGTCTCGTTTACAACATACCACGCACAGAGGGCCAGTGGAGGGTGGTGGAATGGGTGAGAGCTCTGGGTCAGCTTGGGGTAAACTATGGACGATGAAGTGTTTAAACACAGCTGTGACAGAGGGCCACATGCAGGAAGCAAGTCGATGGAAACAAGTGGAGTTGAAAGGCTAACCGAATGTTACCTTTTGATTGTTAGCTATAGAGAAAGGGTGGAGAAGGAGATGTGAATGCAGAAGAGAAACATACTGCATGTTTATCAGTGTCTCCTGCTTCAGCTATGTTTTATATAAAGTGTATTCCACATCTTGTGAAGGTGCTTGTACATGTGTATTCTGAGAATTTGAGCATTAAGGACTTTTGTTCATTGGATTACTTTTTTCTAATTGCAGTTAATAATGAGATTATCGTATCAGTTTGTTGCAGTTGACTGCAATTGATAGATATCTAAAATAGGAGATGTTTCAATTTCTCACACTTTCAGTTTTGCATTTTTAAACACTATGTGTCAAGGACAAATAGGCAGCTGGCCACATTGTGCATTTGCTTAGCCCTTTTGCCATAGAGGATTTTTTTTTTCATTCTGCCTGCCACTTTTCCCTCAATCCCCCTCCATTTCTTTGCCTGGTTTCTGTTCAGTTCCTCGTGGAGATGGATGACATTGATAGAGGTTAGGAGTGGAAGGGGAAGAGATGTGAGCAAGCACTTAGCAAGATAAATATTAATCAAAGACCAAAGAGAAACATGAGGTCAACATCTGTGCGTGTGTTGGGTTGTGTTTCTTCACACGCACACAACCAGGGTGAAAAGGGGTAATTTCCAGACCATACAGTGAAGGATCTGTCTTTCTTGGAAAAGTATCAGAGCAAGATCTAATGACATTCTTGTAAGATTGGTACAGCATCTGTACAATCCTATTTGTAATGTGACTGCAAGAGACAGATTTTTTTCCAGCAGTCTTTCCAGAAGGACTAGAAATGAGTACTGTAGAAATGTTTCTCAAGTCTACTATTTAATTATCTATACACATAGTCCCATAAGTAAGCAAAGGAGCAAAAGTGTCAAAGCAAAGCTTTAATTTAAAGAATTTTGACAATATCAGTTTCCTTAAAACATACTGCAAATGCCTTTAAAAATAATTATATAAAAAGTATTTGAATTTGTTCCCCCTTTTTTCGGATACATTATGGTCTGAAATCATATACATTAACCATGTGATGCTGTATTAATGTGATGCTGTATCATTAAAACTGTTAGATTCACATTTAGAATACAAAATTGGGTGATTAATCTTGTGTTACACATAAAATAAATTAGTCCTTTTCATTTACTAGTTCAGTAAAATAACTTATATACTGTATATTGAAGCTGGGTGATAATAGAATGTAGAATGACAAAAATGTGTAACAAATGGAATAACATTTTATATCAGAATATAGAGAGGTTCCTGGCAGGTAGCATTGTACAGTACACACAATTTTGGCCAAAATTAAAACATATTTTAGATTTAAACATACCAATGTTTCCTACCCATGTTAGCAAATCATCTGTGTCACGCATTTGTCGGAATCAAAATCTTAATCCTCAGAATTTCCCATGTTTCTTCACAATATTTTGGACTAATCGACACTCAAGATCAAATTATTGTAAACATTTTTATAACATGTAAGGAAGTACTGAGTGTTTAAAGCACTCTAAGAGGTAGATTACTGTTTATGTTCATTCCATAGTGAGCTTAAGCTTGTATCCAGTCCCCTATAGACAGATTTTGCCTGATGCTTGTACAAATAGGAACTGTCTCATCTTGTCTCAGTCACATATTTGCAATATGCTACAGGTAACTTACTGCTTATTATTTAAGACATATGTATTGGACATCTGTAACCATGGAACCACATTTGCTGATATAATTGAAAACATGCTTTAATAAATATAACAAAACATATTTTCAAAAACAACAATACTGTTGAATAGAGAATGTTCCAGATGCCACTTTGGCAAGTAGGATAAGGCCATTGATGTAAAGGCTTATAGTAATAGCATATACACACATATACACTCTCACGGTACACAACATGTACCTACAGGCAAAAGCAGGAGGTGGTATAGGCCTTTAGTTGTGTTTGGCAGGCTGTGGAAATTAATCTTGTCCCTTGGGGGTTTTTGTGCGCCGGGATTTCTCCTTAAGTTCCACTGTTTTTGTTCTTTTCTCAAAAGCACTTTCTCAGGAAGCCGAGTGCAAGGAATGTCAAGGTGTGGCATTATGATGATTGTGTTTTATATCTCATGTACATGAAGAAAAGCACGTGCACATATAAGATGTCCACCCTTCAACAGGTGGGTTAAACACACTGAATAGAAAGTGACAAAAGGGCCCTTGAAGGGTTAAGATCATTCAAGAAAAACTGGAGGAGTGCAGGATTGTAGAATTACCCCTCTGTCCTTTCCGACCCCTGCACTGACACCCCCCCCCTCCCCACCCCCGTACACACAAACGCACGCACACAAACACACACCCACACATACAAAGGCACACACACACACACACACACACACACACACACACACACACTTGAACGCCTTTTCTCTTGAACACTGAAGAAAAATTCAGATTCTATGAGATTCTAGTTCACCTGCCAAATATCAGCCAAGTGTTCCTCGATGCATTCTGGATTTAACCCTTCCTTCACCACACTAACCTTTATATATATTGTTGGCAATGCTGATGAATATATACACATACTGCATTAGCACTCTAGCTCTCTAAGGATACTGTTCCTGTTTTAGTGGTTTTCTAAGCAGTTGACAGTAAACTTTTCACTTTTCTCTGACTCTTTCTGTGCCTCCATCCCTTTTTTTTGGCCTGCTTCTGTCAGGCTGATTCTCACTTTACAGCAGATCAGAGAGTATGAATAAATTGGGCCATCTGTCTACCCACTTTTGCATTCATTCTCTTTCTCTCCCCTTTCTTAATTTATCCCACTGTACCTGTTTATCTGTGTCTCAGCCAAAAATGCTCTTTACATTAAAAGCCAAAATTTTGAAAGCTTTGGAGCAGCTTCCCTCACTTTCACACAAGTATACACACATAAACGCACATATCCATTTGCATAATAGCTTTTATTTGTGCTTAGTAATGTGGAGTTGAATTTCATCTGTCTTTTTCCATTCACCCAAAGGTTTAATAGCAATTTTCCCTTTCCCTCCCTTGGTCATATCATCCCATCCCACACCCTTTCATCCCTTAATCACATTGAAATGCTCCCTTGCAACCTACGACCTTTGTGCCCAGGGCAGGTCCCTGCTAAGCACCATCATACGACTGCACCTACTGTGTGAGCTCTGTTAACATTCCTGAGCCTGGACGTACCAGGCCTCTTACTGTGCAAGGGATTCCTTCTGTTCTTGTAATTCTTTCTTGATGTCACATGTAAGGACATACGCTGATTTTAGCCCCTGATTCAATCGCTCTTGCTCTTATTAACCACATACACTGATTGTAATTGACTGACGTTAACTAGAGTATAACCGGTGTTACTGATTTGCTGCATAACCTGGCTAATTATTGAACATGTGCTTGTACAGAAGCTAATTATTTTCTTAAACTCCCATTATCCGTTTGACAGGTAGAGACTTTACCCATTCTTCAATCTTATAACTAAACATTGTTCCTATTAGTATCCTATTAGTATAACTACAATGATTAACTACCCTAGAGCTACTAAATAATATGCTTTTAAAATAAATGCATGACTAATTATCTGGAATTTGAGGAGTAAAGTGTTTCTGGTGTCTAAAAATATTTGTGCAGACCTGAATGTCAGGAACTGTAAACTGGGCTGTTCAGTGGATGTGTTTTTTGTACACAAGGAGTGTAATTAGTGATTGATAATTAGTATTATTGGAATCTTAGCATGGCCCATCACACAAAAAGCCTCATGAATCAGGGAATGCATGGTGTGGACATTCAGCTGGTTGCTCTTAGTTATTTAGGTAAAAAAGTTTAAAACATACTGAGGTTATGGTTATAGTAGGTTATAGCCTGAGGTTATGGCCATGTAAATTATCTCCACTGACACCACAAGCAGGTTCTACAGTCAGGATCATAGGCTAGCTAGTTTATTTTATAAATCATATTTCAAATTCAAATTTTATAAATAAAAAATTATCCAACTTTGGAGTTTTGGGTCAGACATGATTTTATGATAGGACATCAGTAATCAGGAGTTCTTTCTCTTCTGAAAAAGGACTTTTTTATTATGCTACTTAAGAATTAGCTAGCATTATAAATCGTTTTTTTTTCCCACATCAGGTCTATGACATAAATTCTCCATATAAAATGGTGTGTTTATTTGTTGTTACGTTACCCAGGTGTATATAAATTTCAGAGCAGGTTCTGTTACCTTTCTATTCACATACATTTGTGCTTGAATAAGACTCTGTTGGGGATTGAAATTCATTTCTTCTTCTTTGTGTGTATCTTTCCAGGGATCAGAGTCAAATGAGCCATGTGCAGGGCGTGACTGTACTGGAAAATGTCCCTGTCCTCCGATAAAAGGTAGCAGGGTAAGTACACACTTTGGATATGGTAAAGTATCATATGAGACAAATTAATACATATTCTTATACATATAATACATATTCGAATGTCTGTTCAGCTACCAGTAAGGATGTTGGAATCAGTTGTTGTGATCTAAGTACATTAAAAAACAATAACAATAAAAAATATGCATTGTGGCACACAAACACTCACAGACACTTTACATTACTTTATATGACAAATTATTGTAAGCTCAGTGTAATTCCTCTGATCGATTTCAGCTTAAATGACTAGAAAATGGCTAGACAGCTCACTGGCCTTCAGGTTGGCTTATCCTTTTTTGTGAAACTGAACGCTAAAAGCAAGAGTATATGTTCAGTACTTTTCATTGTTTAAACAATCAATCTAACAGGACACACCTGAGTAACAAGAAACATCTCTCAGTCGCCAGCGTTCCAATATTTTCTCTCGCCTCAAAAATGGGTGGTCTGATACAAAAAGTGCTACGCTGTATATCGTTTAACAGATCTACACTTAAATACCAGGAAGTAAAAGCTAAAAACAGTCGAAACTCCCTTCTCATCCATCTTTTGATCTCAAAGCCATATGTCTTCCTTAGACAGCAAAAACAAATGGACTGTCCTTGCGGTTCCAGTAATTACAGAGAGGACTGTAATCAATGTTATTCACAACATCTGTCAGTGATTTCAATGTTATGGCTGATCAGTGGATACACACAGTTCAATAAACCCAGTTTCAGTGCCAGAGTCTTGCCTATATATACAGTTGGTTGCAGCAAGTTTGTATGAGCGCATATTATTGACATGTTTAAGTAGTGGCAGCTGTTGCCAGCACTGGTGGTCCTAAACAGGTGAGTAAAAGTCATAAATGAACTCTCTGCCACACCTCTTTTTTTCTCCAAATCCCTAAAACTAAAAACTATAATAAAAGCATTGTTAAAGAAAGCACCACAGTTCTTTGGTGTGTGTTATATAAATGCATAGTTCAATGCTACTCTAAAGCTTCAGTTAAAAATGAGATGGTATGTATACGCTTATGTTTCATAGGAGAATACAGTATCTAACTCATCAAATTTGAAACTAGTGAAGGAGTACTGTCTTCCTCATCCTCACTTTTGTTCTGAACCTTTCTTTATTGAGCCAGAGAGTGCTTGTAGAATAATGCATGACTCATGGCAGATTTACTGTATGTTTTGAAATTGATTTGCTCCATGCAGTTCATTAGCAAATCTTCGTGCCATCTGCATACCAGACATTGTTCTCAGGTCAGACCTGTCGTTCCATTCACGCCTACCAGTTGAAAGACAGATTTTATTGGAATCAGAACATGCACGAATCTCACCATCCACTTATAATCATCTATTTATGATGTTGTTTATAGCTTCTCAGGGCCAATAATATGCATCACTGTGTGATAAGTATAGTGTTTTCTATTGGAGACCTTATACAACTACATTTTTGAACCAAGAATACGGTCGCTGTTATGACATGACTGGACCACCTAGATTTAAGTCTGAACTTCTCAGGATGTTGCTGTCTCTAATTCAAATTATAATCAACCATGTCCAGTCTGTCTAAGCCAATGTTAAATTAAATCTGAATTCGGGAAACTCTACAAACAAATCATTTTGTAAAATTTGAAAGTATGATAAACAATGTCTGTGTTAATGTCACAAAAACCTGAACTACCTAATAACTCATTCTTAGTTCAGCTTCAGTGCTAAAGTTTAAGAACATTATTTAGAGGAGGTGAATGTTATTTGGAGGTAATGTACAGTCATGTTAAGGGCAGTGTAAACTGGATGTGTAAAGTGGTGGATGTGTAAAGTCTTTTAAACTGTCTGGTGCAGTATGAAGTGTAAGTACAGGCTATGGGCAGACATGTCTAATTGTTGTTTAACATCAGATCACTCATGGAAGAAGCCTTAAGTAGAGTCTTGGTACACACAGACACACATTTATAGAAACACATAAGTACACATACACTTCTTTTGCTTCTTCTTTAGTAAAGCCATTTACATATATTGTACACTCATCAATCACATGTCCTCTCTCTGGCCAGTAACTGATAAATCATGTACAGACACTGGCTTACACACAGACATACACTTATCAGGTTTTCTCAGGATAGAGTTAAAATCATCAACCTGCAAACCAGCAGTAGGTGAGGAGTAGAGAAGAGAAGAGAGAGAGAAAGAATGACAGAGAGACAGAGTTGGGGGGGTTGGGATTGGGGGGGGGGGGTTTGTTGGTATGTATGGACTAAATGAAATACAGACTATTACCCCTGACATTTATTGCATGATAGCAACTCCTGCCTAAAGCATTTTTTTTTTCTTTCTTTTTTTTTTGTGGACACAAACATGTGTCCATTAATCTCATCTAATACTCCCGCAAGACAAGCCTGGTCATGACAAACATGCTTGAAAGTGTGCACACTGCTTGAACAGCCTTCCAAAATAAACAAATGGTCATATTGGACTCATTTTGGCCAGTAAGATCAATTTCCACTGAGGTCAAAGGTGACAGGAGGCTGACAGCATGGTTTGTGTTAGGGCACACACAAAAAATAACTTAATCTTTCATGTGTCACAGAGAAGTTTGGGAGAACATATGGAGGGCTTCAGAACCACATGAGTCTCCTCTGTCCTCTGTCACTATGAGACATTTCTAAGAATTCAATAAACATTTTTCCTTGATTTAAAGATATATGAATAATGCCTGCATTAGGCCTTGCCTCTGTCATCACTGCCAAAGCTTTTGAACAATCTAGTACACTAGAGTGTCAGGCTTAAACTGGCAAGTCATGGGATGCTAAACAGATGTCTATTACGTTTCTTTGAATAATACTGTAATAGACAAATGATTTGTGGGTCTGAGTGTAAGAGGTTGCTGAGAAATGCACAGCTTTTATTTGTTGACCTACTGAACAATTCATTGGTCACTAGAGTGTAGAAAGCTTTTAGATGTAACCCCCTGTTGTTTGCAAGCTTGTATAATGGGCAGAACAGGGCCATGCTCTCCATCATCAGGAGAGTGTGTCTTTGGATTTTGAGCTGAGGATTTTGATCGGATAGGGCTTCAGTGTGCCTCTTGTTTCCCCCTGTCTCTTGCTTCTTGCTTCTGATTAATAGAAAATCGATTTTGTGAATATAAAGTGTGCTGAACTTTTCTTTATAATTTCCTTATATTCTTATCCATTTTCACTACTGACCATTTCCACCTACACTATTCCATACCTGGGATTACAGAAGAGTCAAGCAACAGTTGATAGACCTATTTTATCTTTGAGAGCTTTGAGGTCATGTTTCTTTCTGAAAATGACCAGCGACAATAGTCAAAAAGTTAGAGTAAGCAAACAATTGTAAAATGTCTGTGTGCGTGCAGAAGACTAACCACATACTAATGAAGTCTACAGTGAAGTCTTTTCTACTTTTCTTTCATGTTCTTTTTTTTTGGTTTTATGAAGCCTGTTTTCCTCTTTAACTAAAAAAGCATGCTACACAACATAAACAAGTCTGATGTATGGGCTAATGCACTATGTTGATGCAGATAGAGAGAGGGATCACAGAAAAGCCTTCAGGTCATTACAAAGCCTTTACAGTACATGCATACTAATATTGTGTAAATCCAACCAAGCTGGTATTGATGATTGATGTCCTAGTCATTACAGAAATCTGACATTTAGAGATCATTTTTTCTGTGCGTTTGTACTGTGAGGTCCTGCTTTCAATCATCATTCAGATTCTCCTTTTCAATAGTATTCCAAAATGAGGAAAGGTGTTCACCAAAAATGAGGTATTTCTGAGGTACACAAAAGCAAACAGTAAAAATAGAGCTTGTGCAATTTGTTGTAAGAGACAATAAGAACAAGTGCAGAACTTAGCAACCTAAGAGATAAGTATGACTACCTAGAATATGTAATAAAATAAGCAGGGCTTTCAAGTTTTGAAGACAGGCAAGAGTGACATCTCCAACCCCACAGCCCTGAAAACACTGGGGGTGTTGTGCTTGGATCACTGAGATGAGATCATTTAACCAAATACAAAGTATTTATTCAATTTCCATTTATTAATTTGTGTGTGTGTGTGTGAGAGAGAGAGAGAGAGAGAGAGAGAGAGATTATGTCTGGTGTTGTTTATTGTAAGTGTTTGTTGCCTTTTTTGGACTCCTTTATCATTTGTAATGTTGCTCCAATTTAAAACAGTTCGGCTCAAGCCCAGCCATTTTTAGTGTCATGATTGAGGACAATGTCCTGTCCAGCTGTTTCATGTTGAGGTTTTGTTCAAACCGACCATCAAAAATACCCTCTGGGCATCAGCATTAGAATGTGGAAGCACTAAAACCAAGGCTGCAATCTTTGATAGCCTCCCAAATTGGTTCAATCTAGTCACCTTTGAAAAAAGGAACCAGGGGCCTCTATTACTCAGATGTTTTCTGGCACCATCTCAGGGCCCCCGGTTTGAGAACCACTGGCCTAGACCACTTGTTCTGAGCAGGTGTTGTCAGTGAACAGGCTGTAAAACTGTTGGCTAAGTTACAGACACTCATGAAAAACTCATGCTGATTATCTGGGAAACCTTCTTTAACAGCAGGTAAAATGTCATTGTTTGTGTCAAACAAGTTGTGAATTTGTTGTAACATTAAACCAGGAGATCATAACTTACTCTGTGCTCAAAATGATGCTCGCAGCTCCAGTGGTTTTCTCTTTCGATGATGATGCTGAACAATTCCAGGATTTGCTTTTTTTTCATTGGTTGTTGCGTTAAATCTTACCCAGATACAATAGTGCTATTTTCTGATTGGCTATTGTGTTGCCTCTTTTTTTGATGGCTGATAAGTGTCAGGCTCGACTAAGAACTCCAGGGGAGACGCGCTTGATTCCTGCTCGGTTCCATAGAGACAGCAGTGCTGACAGATACATTTTGGGCACTGCGGCATATTAAATATATGATGAATAGTAAGTTTTTCTACGTGAGAAATACAATGTGAGGCGGGAGAGCGTGACAAAAGACCCAAATGCGTGACTGTCACACTCAATGCGTGACACTTGAGAGCCATGAATAAGCCAGATACACAGATGTAGTCTGCTTTAGTATCACATTCTTGAACAGACGTTGGATAGACATTTAGCTACTATGTCGTCTATGGTTACTCTGGTTACTCTTCCAAACTACTAATCATCTATTACGAACATGCAACAAACTGTTAAAAGAATGGTTTATTTATTATAAACATCGTAGTTACAAACTTGTGAAGGCAGTCATTTTGTGGCAGATGGTTACACAGTTTCTCAGTTTCGGAAAGAGACACAACACTGCCACACACTGGACACTGACGGATTTTCAATTGTCCTAAGGATAAAGTGAAGGTATGAGACAAGAACATTAGCTTTAAATAGCAATAATTTACACATTTGATACTAATGCGGTTTGCAAATAGAGCTACTGTGTGTGCTCATCCTAAATGCACATAATGGATAAATTGTATAATTTGCAGTCAGTTCACTTAATATATTACTTCTGTCTACCTACTGTGATGTGAAGGATTGCTAATGTCTTGTGAATGTCTAATGTATTTCATAGAGGTAGTCAGCAAATTCCATGAAAAAATCTAGTCAAATTTAACCCACACAAGTGTACGTATGATGATTTATTTATCGCTCATAATTATGTATACTCCGGTGAATGCATACTAATTAAATCTGATGAGGACAACATTGACATTTTTGGATCTCATTTATATCGTAATTTACTGTTTTCAACAGTTGTTGAAACTGTAATTATTAATTAAGTACTTAAATGTTTTTCAGTGAGAGGACAGTGATGGTTTATAGAAAAGACATGATAGATGACCAATTCTCAGTGGCACAGTGAATGAGCTCTCTGTGGGAAAACCTTGAAAAGATGTGATTATTCCATTAATTCAAGCTGAATAATTTTAAGAACAAGCTTGCTGACACACACACACACACACACACACATACATACACATATACACAAAACACACAGATGTCGAATTTATTTACAAAACACACATAGGAATCCAGATCTCTAACCTAAACACAGCTAGACTCTCTGCTCTTCCCACACACAGGTGTGAAATAGCTATCTACATGTTGTTTTGGATCAATTTGCTATTTTAGATGACTTACTTTCATCTGCTTTAAAGCTATCCTTGTAGTGAGCATGTGTGCTAAAGTAGGCTATGGCACTTGGAGTGAAATGCTAAGCATGAAGACTCAATTCAGTACAGTCACACAGATGAGAAGTTCACTCTGTCTGTACCTTTAGCTATAGGATTTGTGATGTGATGTTTCTAAATCCTGCTAGTATCACTATGAAGGTATGTTTGCTGTGTTGCTCGGATTTACCTGTGCAGTATTATAACGGTATTATGATCAGACGGGACACTGGATGTTTTTTTTGCTACTTGTGCTTCAGTCAGCCAGAAACTGACTTATCAAAGACAAAGCCAATCACACCCTGATTAACTGTGCTGTCATGTGGCACTGAATGCTTCCTTGCATCGTGCCCATCTCTGCTCCCTATGAGCACATGGCTTGACAGTTCAAATCATTCCATGGGCCTCGTTGCCTAAGAACAATGGGTCTCACCAAATCCTCGGACCAGCCAGATTAAGTTGTATGATCTGGAGAGAATCTGTCTGCTCATGGATTCTCTTGGTCTGTACTGGCAGGAAGTAAAGTGCATGTTAGGTAACCAGGTTGGTAAGGCCAGTGGCTTAAGCAGACAGAATGGATTCTATTGTGTGCATTGTGAGGAGGAGGATTTGCCCCACAAATGAGGCAGTCTGGTGCAAAATAATGTGGCTGGATTTTTTTATCTTGTCTGCAAGCATTTGGCACATATTTATAAATGCGAGTCAATGCTTGAACCATTTATGGGTAGGCATCCGCATAAGGGTTATCACAAAATATTTCAGAGTATACCCAAGTGCACTTTAGTGTTAAATGTGTGAAATGAGTAAGCTAGTGTTTCAGCTATACCCAGACGTTAACAATTAGGTTTTCTTGCAAAGAATTTAGTCTGAAGGTTGCTTTCTGAAGATTTTCTCTGCAGTGTTTAGTATCCCTAGGTTGAGACTCTTCTGACATGACGTGACCTAAAATAAAAATAAAAATAAATCATCTTGGCCTCATATTGGTCTCAATTAACTACACTTATGGATTTCCTTAACTGCTGAGTTTTTCTGTGAGTGAATGCTACAAGAAATATATACTTATGGGTCATAAATAATGCTGGGGTATGTCTCCACCTGAAGCTTTAACATTAACTCTTGACTGACAGTTTTCTTCTACCTGATGATTAAATAGGACAAACTGGATAACCAGTGGTTCATCAGTGTGTTCATTACTGTCACTAAGAGGATTTGCTTAAATGGGTACAAATATACTAGAAGCAAACATATCACAGTACACTGAATTTGGATATGAACATACTGTATAACTGTGAGTTAAATTGTTGGCGGAGCTCAGTGTATTTGTCTGATTTCTGCTGTACGTGAAAAAAACTGTAAATTAGATGGAATTGTAGCCACCAATTCCTCCCCCATGCCCCGTCTCCCCCATCTTCTAAACCTCAAATAACCTGCATGTAGATGTTTCCAACAGTTACACAACACTAAATCTGTAAGAATAGATTTCTCACATTTTCTAATTTAACCATAAAGTGAAGCATTATAGTATGCTTGCCATTGTAGTTCATGGTATATTTTGGAAGACATCAGTATGTCTACCAGTTCCACACACCAGGAAGCAGTAAAATGATCTTGTCCTCCATCTTGTGACATGGTGTTATTTCCCATTGCTTGGTATCTCATCTTCATTTACTTCAGTTATTCATCTCCCAAACCATAAAAACTAAGATATAAAAAGTAAATAAGCATACATTGTCCGTCTATTCCAATTCTTTACTGATCATTTTTCATAAGCTTCATCCATCTGACACACTACAGAGAATAACATTCATTTTGTTTCATTTTGAATGCAAAATGTAGTTGGTACCAAATTGCCAATTGTTTGGGCAGTGGTTTTCCTTAACCTTAATTTGCCAAGGAGAAGGTTTTCTTACATACATTATATTATTTAGCTAATTAGATAGCTCATTGGACTTTAACAATAAAATAATATATCAAATATAGAATTTGGACTCTTAACATTAAATATAACATTTGCCTCACATCTCCAATGTTAGGGGTTTGATTCCCGTCTCCAGCATGTCTCTGTGTGAAGTTACCATGTTCTCCCTATGCCTTGTGGGGTTTCCTACAGGTCCATAGTGTGTGAGTGATTGTTACCATATATATACACCATATAATATACTGGCATCCTACCCACACTGTACCCTGTCTTTTGCTTATAAAAGACAAGACTGAAATATGTGAATTTACAGACTTTGCAGTATAGCTGATGAGCTAAATATCTTAAGAGTGACTGTATGACTATGTTTATCTTGTCCTGTTTGGTCTGGGATTATATTTTATTTATAATGAACAACCGAGCTCTAAACTATGGTGCCATTAGGATGATGATGGCATCAGACTTCAGAAGAAAACTATATGGTAGGAAATGCTGTAAGGAAACTAATTCATACGTAGTACCTAATTTACCCTCACTTGTTTCTGAAAAGAAATTGAAGGAAGCTGTTCCTTATGGACACAGGATACATCCTGTAATGGCACAAGTATGCTGTCAGAAAGTGAAGCCTTCCACATCTACCAGAAGCAAGCATCAAAGGTGCTGAAGGCTCGAGAAAATATAGTGCTGGGATAAAACACAATAAATTTCATAGTGCTATCTGGAATGAAATACTTTTCACTGTATGTATATATGCATATGTGCACAGTGTATGTGTGTATACAGTGTGTAGCAGAATCAGGCTTTGAAACTTGGCTTTGCAAGGCAAACATTCTCTAGTCTTAACACTAAAGCAGCCCTTGTATACAGTATGTGAATTATTGTGGTGATGACTACCTGCAAAGCAGCACACTCATTAATGGCACTGTGTTCTTTTTCCATCATTAGTGAATAAGATTCCATGGAAAAGTTCTGACTTTGACCTGCTGTTTTTTTTTTTTTTTTTAACTTTTAGGGTCTGGCTGATTTTATAAAATATTTTTACAATCTTTTCTTCTTTAAATAACTTGTAATAAGTGATATAATAAGTGAATAGTGATATTAGTTCTGATGGCCCACATTTTGGAAATCATATTTATTACACCATGTAATGAAACTAACAAAGTGGAAAAAATAGCACATTTGAGCACTGGATCTCATTTTCAGAGTCAGGCCATGAAGAGGTAATTGTAGGCAATGGAGGGTCTCAGTGGATTGCTGTGTCCAGGCTTCCTCTTCCCTCCTGAGCTGTGTGTCTGGAGGCTCAACTCGGCCCTCACTAGAACCAGGTGGCCATTCAAATTACACGTACCTCTGCCTCTCCCAAACAGCCATTAATTGTAGGGTCTGAAACTCTTTAAGTCTGTGTTTGTTTGTGTGTGTGTGTGTCTCAGGACACAAGCAGACAAGAGTGAAGGCTATCCTCTGGACCATCACCTACACTTACACTCCACCCCCTCATACACTCTCTCTGTCTTTTCATGCCCTTAAAACATGTGCTAACGATCAGCTGTTAGACTCTTCCATTTGCCTACTGCTCAAATAGTGACTCACAACAGCAGTAAATCACCTTTCTTTTTGTGCCTGCCAGTGGTGCACTGAGCATGAGGCGTGTAATGCAAAACTAAAATGCTGGATGTTGTCGCCCCCGTATGGCAGATATACAGTGTTGAAAGTGATTTCTCAAATTTAAAAAGTCAGCACTTACTTATTTCTTGAGGTCACTTATAGGAATATGAATGTCTGTTTTTTGTTTGTTTGTTTGTTTGTTTTTGTTTTTGAATATGTTTTCTTATTAATAACTGAGCTAAGTATAATATCACACAGTCAAAGTCAGGATTTGATCAAGTTGTTGAAGTGTTACATTCATTGGCGAAACAGGGATAGGTTTAAATCAGTTTAGTTTCTAATGAGATGTCACAAGATGTCAAAATGCCAGAGTGCAATGCCTCTGCACCACAGTCAAAAAGGAATTTTTAAACCCAACTTCTCTCTTTTCAGACTTTCAGAAATGCTAGCATTTTCAATTAAGGTTGAAATTTGTATAAGAAAGATCAATATTTTATTTCATTTCAGATCCAAAAAGCCTTTAGATTTCTAAACATCATATAGCATAAACTGTCTGAAGGATTCTCAAGCCACCATGCATAGATCCTCATTATCCTTTAATTCTTTTGATTTGACTAAACTCTTCGGTTTATCTTTGAGTCTGTCCTAGCAACATAATCATTGTTTTATTGTATTGTATAATTATTATATCATGTGACAGCTTTTAAGTCCAGGTGCTCAGTTGTGACCTCTAGAGCATGTGACCTCCCACATTCCTTTTACTAATAGCCATCGTACTCATTCACACTCAGGGTCACTTGGATTGTGCAGCTGGGTATAAAAGTGAGAAAGAAACATTGTTGTTTGTAATTTAAAACAAATTATACATACTATTTAACAGATGTAAGTGAGACCGCACTGAATATTCTTATTTATTCTGAAAAAAAAAAAATGAATTTGTTTGAATCTGTTTAAACAGATTAAATGTCTGTTAGGTAAAAAAGACATTCAATAATGCCCTTAGCTTTGTACTGTTTGTCTATTAATTATTTTACAATAATGACAGTTTAGAAAAAATGAATGAGCTCAATTCTTGAGTTTCTCTTTTTTATCTCAGGGTCAGCCAGGGACTTTAGGGCCAACTGGACCCCCTGGCCCTGAAGGCTTTATTGGGGCCCCAGGTCCTGTTGGACCTAAAGGAGAAAGAGGGCACGGTGGTCACTCAGGACCATCTGGACCCAAAGGGGACAAGGTAATATTACTTTTACATGATACAGTAACACACATCCTGATAACTTATATCTTACACCTTATATCTTTATTGTACACAGTGCTATAAGAGCCAGTTGCGGACTGGTGTTGTAGGCAGAATTCTGTTCAGTGTGAGTTTTTTTCCATTTCAAACAGGGTCCAGTGGGTGTTCCTGGCTTTCCAGGTATCGATGGTATTCCTGTAAGTAACAAGTTTAATCAACATAGCTTTTGTATTCTCTTCTAGAGTAAATCATTTGACCAAAAAATTATGGCATGATGACTGTTGAGTAATCTATTTTTAATCAGACTCTACCACATCTTACCATCACTTATAACATTTCTTAATAGTGGCAGCAGTGTAACATTAGGATTAATGTAACTTTAAAACAGGGTCACCCAGGAAGTGACGGACCACCAGGACTGCCAGGAGCAGATGGATGTAATGGCACACAAGGTGACCCTGGTTTCTCCAGCAGCTTCCCTGGAAGACCTGGCAACCCTGGACCACCAGTAAGTTTGTGGAAAAATAAGCAGGGAGGACTTGCTGTTGTTATTTACTACAGAGCAACGAATGACCAAACATACAACAAAGTGTATTATAATCCTTCAGAGGCCACACTGATTATCAACAATAAAGAGTAACGATTGTTATTAAAGAACATTTCTAAAATTTATTAGAGGTTATGTACTGGCAGTCATGTGTTTGCAACATAAAAATGAATCACATAGAAATAGAAATCAATGCCTTATGGTTAATCAATCTGTTTTTATTTAAATGATAGTTTTGACTTTTTTGTCTTTGTATTAGGGATTACCTGGCGTCAAAGGGCAAAAAGGAGAGCCACGGCTAATTTCTACAAGCACGGTAACTTAACACCTTACAGTGCGCTAATAATTTTACTGACACTATTAATGTTTGTTAAGCTTAATATGTGATGGCTGTTGTGTTAATTAATGTGATCATAAACCACACTCTCGCATACACACACATGCACACACACAACCATGCAAACATTAAGCATATATACTGTACTTGCAGCCCAAGGTAACATAATTTTATAAAGAGCAGAGACCCAAGCTATAATTTGGTTGTGTAATATGGTGGTAATCATGTATTCTTGTGACCAAGTGATCATGTATTCAAGTGACCAAACTGTGCTGCTGTAAAGCAGTGTAGAATCCTGGTTCTGTCTAATATTTACAATTCAACAACTATCTTAACCTGTCCTTCTTTCTCTGTTTGTGTGTTTCTCTCTACCTCTTTAGGTTCCCGTTGGTCCTGTTGGTGAACCCGTAAGATTTTGATTACCAATGCACACATTTTAAACAAATGCTATTTTTTAATTGTCATCACATTGTTTCCAGTTTAGTAATGAAGCAGCTTTTCATATAAATGTTGATCTTTTTCTGTATTAAATGGTAGTAGTCACTTAGGCATCCCAGAATTGACAGTGTAATTCACCTTTTATTTTTATCCAATATTTTAATGCAACATGGAAATATGGTAGTGCTTAGTTTAGGAGACTAAACGTCAACAAGAAATGCGGGAAGATAAAGCACAGTCAGAAAAGGGACACCAAAACTTAAGTCTTGTTTTAGGGGACAAAGGAATCCACTCATGTCTGTCTAACATGGTTTGTCCCCTAGGGTTTGCCTGGTCCAGTCGGATTCCCTGGACCCATCGGCCCCTTCGGGTTACCTGGTTTCCCTGTATGTATCCTACTTCAAAGTGTGTTTGTTACATACCCTGTGTTCATACCACATAATAGGAAAAAAGGACTTTCCATGAAATATTTACCAACACATCCTTTTCTTTTTCTTCTCTTTAGGGACGTCCAGGTCCCCCAGGTCTTCCTGGGCAAAAAGTAAGTTGCAGTTTTTGTGGAATTTATGTGGAGAAAGGTGAGATTTCTAACGTAAATTACAGAAAAAAAATGATCAGAGCCTTGCCAGTTGTTTGGAATAAAACGAATAAATGATGTTTGCATAAAAACAGATTCTTTGTGATGCTTTAAACTAGGCAACTAGTTTTTTCGACTTTTCAAGGATGTTAGATATGGATGTGGCTTTTAAACACAGTTTAACAATAGAATTTTCAACATTTCTTCTTTATTTTTAAGGGAAATCCTGGACAGGGTTATGAAGGAGAGAGAGGAGAGAAGGTACTTCAGATGTTCCTGTGGCAATTCATTCACACACCAAAAATAGACAGTTCTTCATTCCCATGTAAAACCACTGTATTTCTGAAACAAAAGACATTTTGCAGTAATCTGATGTACAGCATATATTTATATAGATGCAAGGATTTTATATAAACAGATGCCACAATTTTACTGATTTTATTGAGTAAATCAGGCAATTAGTTAGTCCTTGGACTTAATTACGACATGCAGCGTTTATAAATATTCTCCATGTTAAAGTGGCACATTAACTGAGTCAGCACATTTATGTTATCACCTGAAGAAAATCTTAGCTGGTTAGTATTTATGTCCATTTGGTGGGCATAACCCCTAAATGCATATCTTGGGTTGTTAGTTACTTGTGATCGATTTATCATCGAGGTCTCCATCTATCTGGTATTCTTCATACTCTAAAATGATTTCTGACAATTTAACTGAATTCATTTCAAAAACACAGAAAGCATGTAATGATTATTTAAATGTGTTTGACCGCATCTAGTGACAAAACATCTAAATGTAAAAAACACATATTGTTCACTTTTTTTATGTTTAGTCAAATATTGTTTTAGTTGTAGATTGATATGTTATAGAAAATTTATATTGTCCCATGTTACAAGCATTTAAGAGTTATGGGATAATTAGTGCCAGTATCAGTGTGAAAGTAAATAAATGCAATGTCATGCTAAGAGGCAACATTAGCATTAGAATTCTTTCCTCATGCACCTTTTTTCTTTATGTTTCTAACTTGTGACATTATGTTACTTATTAAATTGCTTGCATGCTGGAATGGAGCCATTTTCCTCTCTAAACTTCTCCCACTATACACTAATCCACCCTAATTTTGTTTGCTAGTCTCTTTCTAAAGCATTTCATCATTTCTAAAAACTACAAGTTTAGACAATATTGTTTGCTTTACGCTTAACAGAGAAAGAGTTTGCGTAACACTCTATGAATGCCATCATAAGCTTATGTAGTAATGATAGTCATTTGTGGATGTCCCAGATAATCATCATTGTTTGGCAGTTTATATAAAGTATTATAGCTTTTAATAAGGACATTTATCCCTTATATTAATTTTTATTGATTAATAACTAAATCAAGTGATTGGTAATCATAGGAAGTATTACTGGAAACTCTTAACTGTCTTCTTTGTAATGCATGCACTGAATGGTGATTTTGTTCCAGTTGTATGTCAGTTCAGGGATTCCATAAAGAAGCAAAAAAAAGATGTTATAACACTGTATGTTTAAAATGTTTATTCAGAATATTTTTCTCATTTTTAAATGGAATCCTTGAGCTGCCATTTTGGTTGATATTTTGAATGGACTGTACTTATGGTCATGGGATCAAGCCGAAGAGTAACTGTAACACAGTCATAACCTTAATACATAGGAACATTGTGTGTGCTTGGGTTATCACTATGTTTCACTTTTACACCTTACAAATCCCTCAAACCTCACTGTGCCGGTGCTGGTTTCACTTGCTCCCACATCTTGTGTGACTTCTTTTTCCTTTCAATCTATTGAATGAAAAATATTTTGGCCCTGTGGCAGCATGTGAGTTGAAGTTTTTTGACACCTTTGTTGCCATGCAAGAATGAACACTAATCGATTTCGGACAAAACTTTATGCATGCTTTCATTACCTATAACTTTACAAATTCTAAATGGACCTTGTATGAGGAAAAGGCTAGGTTTACTTAAAATGTGATATCGGATAAACAGGACTAAAAAATTATGACAAAATAAAATAGTGACAAAACTCTCAGTAATTGGATTTGGCACTTGCTAATTGACATCAGGAGTGTAGATTTACATAGAGTCTTTTATTTATGTCTCTCTTTTTTCTAATAATTGCTTATTTTTCTATTAATTTCTTAATTTTGTTGTTTCTCATTCCTTCTAGAGCTGTTTCATATGCCTCTTTCTTTATGTTCTGCCTTTTTTATTACTTATTTCTCTCTCTCTCTCTCTCTCTCTCTCTCTCTCGCTCTCTCTCTGTATCTTTTGCCTTTTCACTCCCTTTTCTTTTTCTCTCACTCTCACTTTTCCTTTATTTTTCCTCATTTACTCCTGCTGTGTATCTGTCTTTGCAGTCACAACTTGTCAACTTGTCGTATTCTTTCTGTTTCTCTCCCTTCACCCTCTCCTTCACACGTTCTCTGGCCCTAATGTGTACTCTGTGTGTGTTGTGGATCTCAGGGGGATGTGGGTCTGCCGGGACTCAGGGGTGCTCCGGCTGCTCTGTTAGGCTCACCAGCTATAAGCACAATCAACAAAGGAGAGAAGGTAACACACAGGGGACAGTGATGCCAGCCCAGGAAGGGGCTCAGACACGGTGAGAGTGATGCATGATGGGAGAAAAGAGCACCAGAGAGACAACCAAATCCTCAGAAAAACATTATAAGAGCTAACAGTATTTCTGCGGCAGTCTCCAACCAATCGAACAATACTCCATTGAGCTTCTGATCAGTGATTGGCTATAGATTCACATTATTCTAATGCAACGTATTTGAGAAATACAGTTCATCATTCAAAGCCTCTGCATCTCTCTGTCTCCCAGAAACTCCTTCTCACCCTGACCTCCCTACCACCCCATGTGGGGTCATAGATTTTGAAACTCTATTTCATATGCACACCCCTTAAGCCTTCACCACAAAACCAACTAGTTCCCGTCGTCTCCGCCTCCGTCCAGCCATCCCTCCGTCCTGTCCTGTATAAAAACTCTCTCTTCCTTGGTTACCGCATCCAGGGAGACGTGGGCCTGCTCGGTGACCCAGGAGTTTTGGAGTTTGTTGGAATTCCAAAAGGACACAAAGGAACTCAGGTTTGTGTGATGGCGCTGCTCAGATGGATCAAGTGGACAAAGATGTGATCGAGCCAGGGAACATCATCATCCAAAAATCCCACCTACGTCTGCAGTTATTTTCCCCCATGAGTCATCACACTAAACCCTTCCGAGGCTTTAACACTAGCCCACTTCACCCACTACTCACTGATGTTTATGTTAAACATGCTGTTAGCTGCAAGTTAACATTTTTATCAGTTTTAATGTTCTTCTGAAGATTTTGTGGGGATTTGAATCATGTTTATTTTATAATTTGCACTTTGGGGTATTTCAGTCCTATTCCGCTAAATCATAATTTAACATACTTTTTAATAAATGGTGTAATAGTACAAAAAGAAAACTTATATTATTTATTGGTTTTGACATGTGGGATGATCAATTTATTCACACCCATACATGCCTGTCCTGTCTCACTCTACCTGTCTTGATGTTTGTTGATCAGGGTGATGTTGGCTATCCTGGTGTTTCAGGACCCCCAGGACCGCAAGGACCTCCAGTAAGTGATCGATTACAGTCTGTATTTTCTTTCTCCAAACATTGTGTTCTCTGGCTATGATCCCTTAATTTTTTATAATTTTGAGTTAAGATTATACTGATTTACAGCTTATGTGTAACAACAAATGGCCAAAAATATACATATATTATATAAAATTTATTAACTGTTCTATCAGTTTTGCACTATCCTGTACCCCTAACTGTTCACGCTCCCCATTTCCAGGGACCATATGGCTACGGTGGGGAAGTTGGAGAGAAGGGAATTCCTGGATTACCTGGTTTGAGGGTAGGTTTTGTTCTAGAGTCTCAAGGTTATAAAATATTTTTATAACAGTCAACGTCTGATATCTTGAATCATAACTAAATGCACATTTGCATTTAGAGTGTTTACTGTCAGCTTTATTATCTCATTTTATAGGGTCCTCCTGGCTTTAATGGACCACTTGGAGAAGATGGCCCAAAGGTAAAACTTAAAAATGCCTAAACTTCAGCTGTGCCATTAATATTTCAACATTGGAAAGTAATCATTGCTGTATTTACCATAGGGGTATACTGGGAGCCCTGGCCTCTTTGGATTACCAGGCACTTCAGGCCCTAAAGTGAGTTTGAAAGTAAATGTAATTGAGGTCAGAGAAAGATAAAATCTATACAATTTTTAAAAGAGGGTTTTTTTAAGATAAGGTAAAGATTCAGGTACATTCAACCAAAGCCATAAAATCGTTCCTTTGGGAAAAAATATTTAGGGTTCTTTTAAAATGAGTGTAAATTAAAATGCTTAAATGAAACGTGTAAGAATGAATAAAGCACTACGATACTTATAATGTGAGACCCTACATAATGTGTGGCTTGCTGAAGTTAAAGACCCTTTGATCATTTCTTTGTAGGGATACCGGGGAGAGCCAGGTCCACAAGGGCCACCTGCCTATGTTAATGAACTAGGATTATTTTTAAAAGGTAACTGCTATTCCTTGCTACCTATTCATGCAGCAATGTTCTTATAGACATCAATGCACTAATACTTATTAATAAGGCACCTGTCCTGCATTCTCCTACAGGTCCTCGAGGAGATCCTGGTTTTGATGGCTTACCAGGCTTGACTGGAGATACAGGTTTACCAGGACCTCCTGGACCTCCAGGTGACCCTGGATCTTCATCCTTCCAAACAGGTGACTGTAAAACACCACAATGATGTCCAGAGATACTGCAATTAAACTACATGTTGACATGATTTTAAATCCCTTTTATTCCATGCTATTGTACTTTCTGTAAATATCTGTCTTTCTTCAGGCGGTCCAGGCTTTCCTGGCTTCCCTGGATCTACTGGACCTAAGGGAGAGAGGGGAGACCCAGGTCTTCCAAGCTTCAGTCCTGATGGTTCACCTGGAGTTAGAGGGCCACCTGGACCTACTGGATCACCTGGACCTCGAGGCACAACTCAGACATGTAAGATTGTTATTGCTTGTTTGACTAGTACTGATAGTATTTGTAAGAAGCATTAAGCAAAGTGTATGTTAGATGTAAATCTAATGGTTTCGTTTTAATGCGTTTAACTGTGTTTTAGAGATGTTAGATACGTTGTTATCTATCATTTATTATAATATGTTTTTTTTCATTGAAATTATAAAATAAACATTCCATACATATTAATATATTTTCTAAATATTAAATGTGATGTATGGCATTACTGTATATAAATCTATCAGTCTACTGTATATCCTTAATCAGAAAACATGCTACATTGGATAGGTCTTCAAAAATTTAGTTTTGTGTATTTACTTTTCAACTATGGTTTTGCTGACAAACCTTTTCAACATTAAACTGAAGACAATGAACTTTTGAAATATTTGCTTCATTTCTATGTAGACATTTGACTTCTGAAATTCATGACAAGTTCTAAATGCACAAAGTTTAAGACATGGGATTTTTTGTTATTTTGCCAATTCAAATGATGTTGCATTGCACTTGTCAGCTGTGTTTCCCGGGGACCAGACTGGACCACCAGGCATAAAAGGCAGCAGAGGTCAACTGGGAGATAAAGGAGCAAAAGGACTAAAGGGTAAGCAAACTTTTATATTATATTAGCTTGGAAAAGAACCTGTATTGAGTCTGTTGTCCAGGATATACATATTTACATGTATACATATTTACATTGTTTGTTGTCACTTTGTTTGTAGGTGATGTTGGAACTTGTGATTGCTTTGGTGAAGACATCTCTGGCAGGATGGGCTCTCAAGGAGTTCAAGGGCTCCCTGGTTTTGCAGGGCTCAGTGGGAGGAAAGGAGAGGTTGGCGATATAGGGCCTTCAGGATTGCGTGGACCACAGGGGCCAAGTGTAAGTGACATGAACTGATAATTCCTTATAAAGTTTCTTGTATACTATTGATATACTGTATACTCTACTCATAAGTTAGACAAAGTTAGAAGAGTGCTCAAGTTAGAAAAAAGTTAGAATATACTGCAAACATGAGCTGCCCTTCAGAATTGCTACCATTCATGTGTAATGCTGAGGCAAACATTTTACTTATTTTAAGGGTCGTCCTGGAGAGCATGGCTTTGCTGGGATTAAAGGAGAGAAAGGAAACTCTTATTATGCTGTTAGACAAGGACAGAAGGGTGATATTGGTCAGTCAGGGCCTGCTGGTCCTACAGGTGATATCGGCCAACCTGGAAGAAATGGAGCCCCTGGATTTCCTGGAGCACCAGGACCACCGGTAAGTGGATAGTGTAGTATTCTGTCAAGTATTCATTCATCTCTAAAATAATCAGCATCTTCTAAATAAACAAAAATCTTATTGCCATTTAGCCACAGAGTTTGTACCTTTCATTTCTGTTACTCTCTTCCTTTAGGGAGATGCTGGATTTGGGGTGCCTGGTAACAAAGGATATCCTGGACCTCCTGGATACAAGGGTCGCCCAGGTTCACCTGGTGAGCCTGGCATTGGTTACCCAGGCATCCCTGGTGTTAGAGGGTCTCCAGGTGACTTTGGTTTCAATGGGCTTCCCGGGCTGCCTGGCCCTCCAGGACCAAAAGGTAAGTTCTAGATAAACCAGACGGATGGAATTGGCCTGTTTGCTGTTCAAAGTCAAAAGAGAACGGATACAGAAAAACTAGCTGGTGATATATAAATTGTTTCCTTAAAATACAAGATTCCTCTCAAATTCAAGTACACCTGTAACATGAAGCTTACTAAAATGATGCAAAAAAATTGAAATGTGATATAAATATACTTTTTTATACTTTGAAATATTTGTTTAGAATGTAGTTAAAGAAAACCATCAAAGCTCTAATATAAATGACAAACAAATAAAATAAAATAAAGTAAAATAAAAAATTCACAGAAAAGACAAAAAAAAAATGAAAAATAAAAAAATTCACAGAAAAGACAAAAATTAAAGCAAATTATCAAAAGAAAGAGCATTTTGCAACTATATGTTGCAATGCATTGAAGTTTTTCCTAATTTGTTTCTTAGATTATATTAGATTAGATTAGAGTCAGTGTTATTGTCATTACACATGTACAACTACAAGGCAACGAAATGCAGTTTGGTAAAAAATTTGAATCATCACATACATGTAAATGTATGTGTCTGTGTGTGTCTGAGGTCATGCATATTTGCAGATTGCTTTTCTCACTCTGCTTGTTCTAACATATTTTCCTACTTGATGGATGATCCATTCTTTGAGAAATTGTCAGTTTGGGAGAACTAGCAACAAGAAATTAACATCAAACATGCAACTAAAATACTTTTTACTCTCTCAATCTTTCTCTGAATTGAAACTGTGCAGAAATGTGACTTTGCTATGCTTTCACAGAACATGCCTGGTTTATTTGGATAAGCTTATTTAATACCTTGCTAATGATATAATCTTCTTCATGCTTATGCCTTAAAATTATGTGATGATGCTCCCTCAGTGAAGTGATTGATGGACTGATTAACTGACCGCATCTCTTGCTATTTCTCTTACCCTTGCATGTTGTCTGACTAGGTGACAGCTGTGGGCAGACGGGGCTTAATGAAGCCTCTTTCACAAAGGGAGGTGAGAAGCCCAGAGCTGTAGCCAGTAGAAAGATGTTCAGGTTGACTGGATCAGACATGTCAAGCCTAGCCTTCACTGACATCACTCCCTTTTAAACATGGCTGAGGTGTCTGCTCCATTCAACTCTTGCACTTTAATGGTGTGGTATCCAGTGGAATAGCAGGGGCACTTGTTGCATATTCTGGAGTAAGCTGGAGCTACAGCTGGCGGGCAGGAAATACAGCTGGTGGGGTAATGAAATGGAAAAGACAGGGAATATCAGAGCTTGGCATGACACTGTAGGTTTTTGTGTGCCTGCTACACTTGAATCGGTATATTTGCACTACCCTCACTGCTTTGTATCTTCAGCTTACACCAGTGCATACAACATGTGCACACAATGACAATGCATTAGCTCTTATTGCCAATCAGCTAACAAAGCCTGGTGCATGTGACCAAATCAACCCTGCTACACTGTACACTGCAGTGGTATGAAATATGATTCCAGGTATCTATATGTTGTAATTTATTTAAACCTATTGACATGGCTATATAGAGTTATTAATATTTGTTGAATTGATAATTTGTTGAATACATATCAGTTCCAGTATTTATAGAGAGATAACAGCAGAGAATTTGATTTTTGATACAGTAAGTGATGCTTTAAAGTTTTAAGGATTTTCTGTTCTTCATTGTTTCTCAGGCATTTCTGGTTGATGCTAATTTACATTAAACTGTTAACGATTTTAAAAATGCTTAACTTCAACTGGATTAATATTTTCATGTCTTGTCAGAACATTTGTTTTTACAAATGATTTCCTTTTATATTTTCCTTTCTATTGCTTTTTCTTATGGTGACAAGTTCAGTCAGTTACAGTGCTGTTTAAAAAGGTGATTTAAAAACAGATAGTTCCCCATGTTGATGACTTGAGCATGTAACTGATGATCATATGAATTTCCACAGGACTGTCAGTGCCCTGCATAAATCCAGGAGACCCTGGTAATCCAGGTTTCCCTGGACTGCCCGGAGTGCCTGGTAATTTTCCCTCCTGAATTGCAGTTGATAAAATCAATAAACAAAAATATTGTCTTGTAAATCGGTGGTGTGATACCCAGTTATTATAAGTAAATATTTATATTGTTAGGCCCGAAAGGACAGCATGGTCCACCAGGACCAAGTGGAAGGCCAGGTATTGCTGGGTCAAAAGGTGAGCGAGGAGATCCAGGCAGTGGAGGTCAACCTGGAGCACAAGGTATGATCCCAGTAAACATTTAGAACATAAGACATGATACATCCTAACCCTCTCTGTGCATTGTGAAATATGTACTGTCTTGGCATAGGTAGAATGGTACAAATCTGCAAATTATTGTAACCTTATGTAAATTTATATTCTAGAATAAACTGTGTTTAGTAACGCACTGAAATTCATCTTTTAGTGTTAAGCAATACACACTAGTTGAGCTGGTTTTGGTCTCTCAGTGGTTAAGGCTTTGAGTTACTTTTTACACTGGACATGTGTTCAAATCCCATGGTTGGGTTCTTAGAAACAATCTTTTTTTTTGCTCAGGTGTGTCAAGTTGCATTTTTTTAAACAGTATTATGATTTATTATGTTATTTTATATTATTTAAGATATAACAGTACTTTACTGTAAATATGTTTTACTATTATTTACTATACATTTAAAGTATGTACTGTACTGTCAGGTATGCTGTCAAGAGGTTACTATAAATTATATAATACATATTTTAAAGTGCTTAAAAAAACTCAGTTGAGTGAATTCTTGTCAATGTTTTAAATGAAAAAATGAAATTATATTTTGGCAAATCTTAATTATTGATTTGCTTTAATACAATGAACTTTGCAGGCTTCCCTGGGACAAGAGGAGATCCAGGTTTACCAGGTACTTCAGCAAATGGCCTTCCAGGTGCTCCAGGTAAAGATGGACGACCTGGTTTGCAAGGAACAAAAGGAGAACCTGGTGAGGTTTTAGGGGCAGCTCCAGGGATATCTGGACCTCCAGGACTAACAGGAGAGTTTGGAGACAAGGGCCTACCAGGCACTCCTGGTTTACCAGGCAGACAAGGTAGGTGTAATGATCTCATCTCAGGACTAATATTACTTAGTGCTTGGTACTGCAATTATAAATAATATTTTTTCTTGTAGGTTTTGATGGTTCCAGTGGTATCACAGGTCCAAAGGGTGTGCGTGGTAACAGTGGCTTCCCAGGAACTCCAGGGCCACCAGGTCCACCAGGTGTGATCCTTTCTGATGTCACTGGACCTTCAGGGCCTCCTGGCAATCCTGGATTCCCTGGACCTCCAGGTGAGACAGTGATCAATTATATGAATATTCTTTCATTCACTGGAATATTAAGTTGCCTATCTGTTATCTTTAATGATCCTGTGGACCTTTTTCTTTTCGTATGAGAAAAATGACTGCTTTATTTTATACATATAAACAATTCAGTCTACTCTCACAATGCATTGTAGTATATCTCTGTTTTGCACATCACTTGTCTTTTTCTGGCACTGTGTTATATACTCATCTCCAGGACGCAGGTTCTACCAAAATGTAGTGTTAAACACAACAGGGGTGATGCTTTTTTTAAGCCAGACTGAGGAGAGTTTTTGAAAAAGAACTAGTATGGCAATATAGGATAAAGAAATGTAGATTAAGCTGAACTAATACAAATTAAGAGAGAAAGAACTATGAATCACTTATGTTCCAGCACAGCTGGAGATGTAATTATCCTAATGTTCTCTGACTGCTCTTCTCTTTGTCAGTTTATTTTCCGCTGTATTCTTTCTCACAAATACATCTCATTTTATTCCTCTATTCTGTCAATGTCCACTCCATCTCCTTCCATGTATCTTTGTCTCTCTCTCTCTCTCTCTCTCTCTCTCTCTCTCTCTCTCTCTCTCTCTCTCTCTCTCTCTCTCTCTCTCTCTCTCCCTCTCTCTCTCACCATCTCAATCACCTCCATCTTCCCATCATTCCATTTGTGGTGTCTTGCTCCTCTGTTCTTGGTGCTGGGTCAATTCTCTAGGCTGCCAAGGTGAGAAAAGTTATCAACCCACTATTTCTTTATAGAGCTAAGTTTTTCTAACAACCCAATCTTTTCTATGATATAGTTTCTTAGTCTGCTCCAGCACATGTACTTAATCCCAATCAAAGCAGCTAGTGAAAGGGATTATGCTTTGCTGCTTAATTAAGCTTTGGAGAAAGATACTGTCCACTTTCTATACCATTCCAGTTTTTCATCAGCAAACATTTTTTTGGTGATAATAACAATTAACCATTACACAATATAATCCTTTATTTGTATCAAGCAGTCCTGGACATTTATTTTCATTTATCTCTCAAGCTTGGGGTGGTATAAATCATGTGAGGTATATGTTCTCATCTTTCAATTAAAAGAGTGCGTATGAGTGTGTAGGTACAGTATTTGCTGTATCTTCTTGACGAGCAGTTTCTAATGTTACAATTTGCACTAATGCAATCAAGCCATACTAATGTAGCTAGACTCCAGCCTTCTGCTGCACTGCTATAACCCTGATCCGCTTGTGTGACGTTAACAAACTCATCCAACTGCAAGAGCCTTTACAGAAATTTCTAAAATCTGATTACTTTTTCTAATATTATCTAATATCTTAAAATGAGGGGGGGCATGGTGGCTTAGTGGTTAGCACGTTCGCCTCACACCTCCAGGGTTGGGGGTTCGATTCCCGCCTCTGCCTTGTGTGTGTGGAGTTTGCATGTTCTCCCCGTGCCTCGGGGGTTTCCTCCGGATACTCCGGTTTCCTCCCCCGCTCCAAAGACATGCATGGTAGGTTGATTGGCATCTCTGGAAAATTGTCCGTAGTGCGTGATTGCGTGAGTGAATGAGAGAGTGTGTGTGTGCTCTGAATCGTGTCCAGTTAGCTCACGTGAATATGACTCAAAATCTGCTCAAACTGGTTAGCTCATGTTAGCTATCAGAATAGCTGTGTTAACTCATTACTAACGCATTCTTCCAGCTTGATGAGGTCTTGTATGAAAACACATCTTTTGCGGTGTGCGATTTGCAGACATGGGATTTGGTTGTGTGTCTGTGTCAGTGGCAAATGTGTCTGTGCAGAAAAGATTTGTGTTAATTTGTTCTGTGCACAGTGTTTGATATATATAAATGTATTCAGATTTTTGAAGGTGGTTTCTGTATACCACAAAATACTGGAACATTCTGGTTTCATGGATAACATAGCACATTATTTTCTTACTGTTTTACAGGAATTATCACATACGCACCCCCTTAAACATGCAGATGATCATTATATTCTGAAACGTTGAAGAAAAAGCCCCTGCTCTTAAAAGTCTGTAGTAAATTAATAAATTCATTGTTTGATTATGGGCTCATCTTTATCTTCAGTTTGCTTCAGCTGATGCTATTACTAACCTGAAAGAGTTTGCTATTGTCATGCCAAATATGGTATGAATTGAGTGGTGTTTGACATTCATGTTGGTGGGTCTCCCAGGTTTCCCGGGACTCAAGGGTGAAAGAGGAAATACAGGACGACAAGGCTTGGGTAGAAAGGGATTTCCTGGATCACCTGGAATTCCAGGAACAAAAGGACAAATGGGGCGTCCTGGAGATTCTGTTTCAGGTCGTAATGGCCAACGAGGAAGACCAGGGGTAAAAGGTGTGAAATTTTCAAATACTAAAAATTTAAGGCATTCCAGACAGGATGCCAAGATATATTATTTTTACTTTCTTGCAAAACTAAAGCATTTTTGCAAATAAAGTGTCTAGATTGCCAGGTAATTTATCATGTTTCTCACATAAAATTTTACAACTCCTTCTCAATCTTTGTAAAAGTGTCAAAACTCTAACATTATTCCAGCCATTATATACAATGCACTGTATTGACGTGTTTTTAACAGGGGAGAAGGGATCACATGGATTGTTGGGATTCCCTGGATCACCTGGACTTTTTGGAGCTACCGGACAGACAGGGCGTAAAGGTCAACCTGGATTTCCAGGATCGGATGGCATACCTGGAGAAAATGGGCCCAAAGGTTTTAAAGGTATACTATAAACTTAGCAAATAACATATGAGTTGTTGATTAACATATGAGATATAAGTTGATTTTTTTTTTAAACCATGCGAAAACAGATTTCAATTGTGTGTGTGTGTGTGTGTGTGTGTGTGTGTGTGTGTGTGTGTGTGTGTGTGTGTTTGTGTGTGTTTTCTAGGCGACACTGGAGAACCAGGCCTACAAGGACCTTCTGCTCCACCCTCTCCAGTTATTCGGTTAAAGGGGGACAGAGGTGCTCCTGGGCCTACCGGACTACCTGGATTTCCAGGACCTCGAGGTACAGAAACACAACCATGAACACTAAATCTTATATATACATGAACAGAATACAGAATAAAAGGCATTTTGTATATTGCAGTGTTTTTTCCTGTTATTGTAAAAAGTTTAGTATGAAATTGAACACAGAAGTTTTATGTTTGCAATAAAATTTTAATGTGTCAGTATCCCATATGATTAATATGACAGGCATTGTCTTTAAACAGGTGATAAGGGATTCCCAGGGTTACCTGGTAGTCCAGGCTTTCCTGGTCAGCCAGGATTGGCTGACCTTGCAAAGGGTCTACCTGGTGATCCAGGTTTCCAAGGGCGCCCAGGTTCTTCAGGATTTTCAGGACCTAAAGGTTCACCTGGTGTTTTAGGTTTCCCTGGCATGCCCGGACCTAGGGTAAGCCCATTTAATGTGTACTGCCAATCCAGCTAAATGATTGTATTCAAATAAACCTATAATACCATAATAAAACTATAATGCCAGGCTATTTAATTGGTGGCCAATGAAATTTGTCCTGGACTTTCAAGTGCCTCGTGTGAAAAAGTAATCTCTATAATAAATTTAGTTCAGTTGGACAGCGGATCCTTCAGTTATGAAGTGAAGTATGTCTGTTCCATTCAGCACAAGCTACAGTTACATTACAGTATGTGACATTTGGTGAGTGAGATTTGATGAGTGACAGGGCAATGACAGATTTTTGTTAGTATCATTTCTTCTTCTGTTCATTTCTTCCTTCAGTTTTTTTCACAAAAAAAACCCAGGAAATTCAGTGAAACGTTAACACGTCTCTACTACCTCAGCTCTACTTAAACGTGCAAATCGTCATTTACACAGATGAATGCCAATAAAACGAGTAAAACAACTAAGTCTGTAACCTAGTGAACCAAAGTTAATGTATTCAATGAAAGAGTCTTAAAAGCACTTTTGTATGTCGCTCTGGATAAGGACGTCTGCCAGATGCTGTAAATGTAAATGTAAATGTGTAATCACACATCCCTCACAGCCTGCACCTGCACCAGTGTGTGTTTATTCTGCTGACAACATATACACCCGATTTCACTGCTCTTGCAAAATCGCAAAAATGTCATTTCTCTCATTAGAAGGCAGCCTAAATGCCAATCATTGAGATGGCTGTTAAATAGGCATACTAAAATAATTAATTTTGTCAAAAGATACCATGAAACATTGTTATTTTCAATATTGTGAATGTTTTTTACATACTCAGTTAAGGTTCAGAATGAGAGTGTGTGTGTGCCCTGCGATGGGTTGGCACTCCGTCCAGAGTGTATCCTGCCTTGATGCCCAATGACGCCTGAGATAGGCACAGGCTCCCCATGACCCGAGATAGTTCGGATAAGCGGTAGAAAATGAGTGAGTGAGTGAGTGAGTTAAGGTTCATTTTAAATAGTTAAATTGGTGAACTAAAAGAGTGCGATATGGTTCTCTGATTTACACATTTCGATGTAGAATTTAAAAGTCTACTTGGACGTCTTACAATGCACAGTTTAAAAATAAGACGACATTTGAATATGTTTGTAGAAAAAACTGAAATTGTTGTTATGCGGTTTCAAAATACGACAAAAGCATGTTTAAATGTAGGAAAATTGAGCAAAAATACAACATATGTGCTCCTGTATTGTTGTTTACATTTACATTTACATTTACAGCATTTGGCAGACGCCCTTATCCAGAGCGACGTACATAAGTGCTTAAATCTCTGTCACTGGATACATTAATGCTGGTTCACTAGGTTACATACTTAAGATACCATGAGTTTAAAACATTGTTCAAAGTTACAATGAAAAAGTTTCAAAGATTTTTTTATAAATGCAAAAGATTAAAAAAGAAGTGCTAGTTGAAGTGTTTCCTGAATAAGTAGGTCTTCAACCCCGCTTGAAAATAGCCAGTGACTCAGCTGTCCGGAACCCTAGGGGAAGTTCATTCCACCAGAACAGAGAAGAGTCTTGTAGTATACTTGCCTCTTACCCTGAGAGATGGTGGAACCAGACAAGCAGTGCTGGTAGATCGGAGGGTGCGGGGTGAAGTGCGAGTAGTGATGAGGGTTTTGAGGTAAGAGGGAGCTGGTCCATTTCTGGCTTTGTAGGCCAGCATCAGTGTTTTGAATCTGATGCGTGCAGCTACCGGAAGCCAGTGGAGGGATCGCAGCAGCGGGGTGGTATGCGAGAACTTGGTATGCGAGGCAGGATGAAAACAAGCCGTGCGGCTGCATTTTGGATCATTTGCAGCGGACAAATTGTGTTCATAGGTAGACCTGCCAGCAGTGCGTTACAGAAATCCAGTCTTGAAATGGCAAGAGACTGAACAAGTACCTGTGCAGCCTATGTGGACAAAAATGGCCGAATCCTTCTAATGTTGTAGAGAAGAAACCGACATGAGCGAGCCCCTCATTTTGGATGCTTTTCATGAACTTCCATATAGCAAACGAATTGAATAGCCTGCTATAATAGCTAATACAGCAATGCAGCTGTAGATATCAATATCAGTAAAATGCACTTTGTAAAATAGACCTATATGTTCTATGAAGGTGAAAATTTAATAAAAAAACAAAGTTAAACACATTTTATCTAATACATTTCTATCGCTTTTTCTATAGGGTGATGATGGAGTTCCTGGTTTGTTTGGATCACCTGGTGCTTTAGGATTGGCGGGAAACAAAGGTGAATTCTTCTTTGCATATGATTAATTTTTCCTATAAGAACAAGCCTTTACTAGACTATATAACTGTGTATCTGGTATATTTTTAACAAAATGCTCATCCCTTGCATTCTGTTGTAAAGGTCAGAAAGGAGACTCTACTGGAGCACCTGGGGCCCCTGGACGAAAGGGACCGGTGGGAGATTTTGGATTCCCTGGTGAGTTTCCAATTTTTTTTTCTGTTTATTTCTTATTTACAACAGAATACAATAATGATGCTTAGAATTATTAACTGTTTTATTTTACTGATTTTCATATAATGTATTCTGACTGGTAAGACTTATTAAGCCAGAGGATAAGGAAAAGTGACCATGTACTGTACTTTATTAATAAAAATGTACAAATAAATGTCTACCCTGGTGTTTTGTTATGATAAACATGTTCACAACCAAAGTTTTACCAAATTAAAATGACTAATGAACACTAGTTACTAAAGACACTAATTTCACTAAAAGGCATCCTTTAATGCTATTAATCCTATAACATAAAATTATATATTTCTCTTATTTATGCGCACAGGTCTCCCAGGCCTTACTGGTGATCAAGGTTCTCAGGGTTTTCCAGGAAGTTTTGGATATCCTGGGCAGAAAGGTCAACCTGGAAGTCCAGGAACACCTGGACAAAGAGGTAACATTTATTGCACAAACATTTTATTGTAGTTAGTTATTATATTATATTGTCTGATGCTTTTCAATTTGTTATACATCATGTGACTTCAGGTTCACCTGGGCTCCAAGGCAATAGGGGTCTACCCGGCTTTCCGGGACCAAGAGGACAGGACGGTGAACAAGGTTTCCCTGGTTCTCCAGGTCGGCGAGGAGAGAGAGGTGAGTATAGTCAAAGAGAATGTTTTTCTTCTACAGTTACAGCCAGAAAGTCTGTCATGTTTGATCATTTTTTTTTTGCTTATGATTATTTTCATGTCATATATCAAATGTCATCATATTTGTCTATGATTGTCGGCCAAACATGCAGAAGCATTATAGGTTTCTGATCAAATAGCCAGAAATATCTTAAATTCCAGAAGTTTATAAATCCTGGGTCTTGTAACTGAATTTCTAATTTTATGGCAACTATTGCAAGTGCAAGTGCTGCACAATGCTAATTTTGTGCTATTAAAGTATGTTTAACAACAAATCTTTCCTAATTCCCTTATAGGTTTATCTGGAGCCCCTGGTTTAGATGGACTCAATGGACTTTCAGGGGCCAAAGGACCACCAGGAGTACCTGGTGAAAAAATCTTTAGCTATTGATACTTCCTGCATTTCGGATGTCCATTCACAGTCAGCAGCCACCTCATAGTAGAAAATCACTTAAAAAAATAATATAGTTAAATCTGCCCACAGGTGGAGTAGTGAGCGGTCAGTCTGGAGCCCCAGGATTGAATGGACTTAAGGGAGAAAGAGGCTCATCACTGCCTGGATCACCAGGATTTCTTGGAGTAAAGGGAGCCAAAGGAGATACTGGTGAGAAAATAATATACAATATAAAGAGCTCTGTCAACACAGTCTCAGTAAATACGCTCATAAAAATGAGTCATACTGTATAGCTAGGCAGACTAAAATGCATAACAAGCCATGTCTAAAGCAAATTAAAACAAGAAAATGAGATTTAGTACTTTGTTTAGTACTACCCCCATTGCTACTAACCTTGCCCAGTCCCACTACTACCGCTACCTTACTATTAACTTTTTAATATTCTCAATTTGAATTCTCAATATTATTATTGAATAATATTAAGTAAACAGCTAAAGGTCTGCAAGATCCAGAGATATCTGTTCTGTTCAGGACTGTCTGTGGCAGTATTTGTGCAGATATTTTTATTGAATTATTTGTTAGGTTACCCTGGACAGCCCGGCTTCCCAGGTCCTTCAGGTCCTCCTGGTTTACCATCTCTTCCTAGTGGCATCCTTGCTCCACCAGGAGATGCTGGTCTACCTGGATTAGATGGTGAAAGAGGTAAGTCTGTTCTTTTTTTAATGACTGCCAAGTTAACCAAAATAAACTTATGAGCATGGAGCAAAGAGACACGGAAAGGTTCGAAATAGTTATCTCTTTGTTTTTAAAAATCCTTCCAAACTTCCAAGACACTGTTTTAGCTCTGTCTAACTGATCTTTCAATGAGCCAGTCATATGAGTGCTTTTTTCAAAATTTCTCTTGTATAGGTCTTGTTGGACCCACTGGTCCTCCTGGTCCAGCTGGCCCTGGAACAGAACAGGGTGACAGAGGAGATCCTGGATTTCCTGGAACACCTGGAATCTCTGGGAAAACTGGCGAACCTGGATTTGCAGGAGAACGTGGGCCAACTGGCAACCCAGGATTTAAAGGTACTTTAAATTTATATTAAAGGTATCTATATAACACTACCAAACAAGATACTGAGCGCTTAGGTTCATGACTAAGTGTACATTTATGTATTTTATTAATCCATTCTCAAAACTGTAGTCATGGCCTATCTCTAACTGCTTCCCTCAGGACCGAGAGGTGACCCTGGAGTTAGTGGATTAGCAGGACGTCCAGGCTTAACTGGAGATCAGGGAAGATATGGTGACAAAGGAGCAAAAGGAACTGCAGGTCAGTAAATACACACAGCATGTCTGTTGAAATATATAGCACAACATTTTTTTAATGTTTAAAAGTGAGCATTGGCATTACAGTCCAGTAAATTTACCTTAAACATACTTCTTTAAAGTTAGACTCTCTCTTAACTAGTACTTGCTTTCAGGTAAACCTGGTAGCAAAGGCCTTCCAGGAACTGTTTTTCCACCCGAAGTAAAAGAATTGCCTGCTGGGGTGCCTGGTCAACAAGGACCTCCTGGCCTTCCTGGTTATACAGGATCACAAGGCCAACCTGGCTTCCCTGGACGTCCAGGTGAGTTGCATATCACAGTTATCATAGTTAAATTATTTATTGTCCAAATAATACTGATTACTTATGGTCAAGCATCAGTAGTACAATTCTATACTTTGGGAGTATGATTCTTATTTTTAAGCAAAACACTGTCAGAAATGGTAGGCAGAATCTCAGATACCGAGAGATTATTGTAGCAAAGTACTGACAAACAAAAACAACTTGTGAGGAAAAATCATGGTCAAAAACACACAAGGGCCAGTCGATGTGCTAACAGAGTCAGAAGAACAAATTCAATAATCAGAACCCAAAGGGATTCTAAAACAGAGAAACAACACAATAATAACGGTATGGAGACATATGAAAACACTTTTGCAATACCTTGCAACTGGGAGAGGGACTTCTCTGTATGAGTGTGTGTCATGTCTGATTGTGAACAGATATACAGAAATAAAAGTTCAGTGAATGTGAACATGAAAGTTCTGTGCATTGAGAAGTGTAGTATGGAGCGGCCATGCTTGTAGGCCACGGTGTGTTCTGGGAGTTTGTCTTTACATTGTTATTAGGGTGTGCAATGCTGCCGATGTGGGAGGAACCACACTTGCTTATAGCTTTATAGTTTACTATAAAGTTTTGTTTAAAGTTTACTGTATTGCATATACATAATACTTGTCATTTTTTTCATTTTCTTGTCATATCTGTAGGACCCAAAGGAAGGACTGGATCAATTGGCAAACCTGGTCGCACCGGTCCACCCGGAAAATCAGGACACATTGGAGACCCTGGACTTCCAGGATATCAAGGACATGTTGGTTACACAGGTCAGTAAACCAAATCTGAGAGTAGTGAGTGAAGAGATGAGGCTTAAAAGAGAATTGAATTTTTGAGAGCATTTTAGAGAGGGGATTTAGGACCCACCACATTTCCAGGTGATTTTCAATGAGGCAGGAGCATTAACAGTCATTAGCCATTAAGAGTGATGTGTTCATTTGTTTGGATTTCTATGAGCCTCACTTCTCAAACTTGGTGAAGACCCTTGATTTTTAGTTTTTTTCCTACAGGTGTTCTCTGTTGAGATGGAAAGAAGATAAACAGACCTTGGGCAAATGTTTAACAATTAACAAATTAAAAATTAACAAAAACATTTTTAACATTTGCCACTTTCTATATATGGTTCCATTTCACTGGTACTTGTTCTTTGCACCCACTATCATGTCCCTTTTCTTTTTTTTACTGCTTTTTCTCATTACTCAGGTTCACCTGGTAGGCAGGGACAAGCAGGTCCTCCAGGTATGCCTGGACGTACCATTGGGATCGGCTACACTCTGGTAAAACACAGCCAGTCCAGTCAAGTGCCAATGTGCCCTCAGGGCATGAACAAGTTGTGGGATGGCTACAGCTTGCTTTATGTAGAAGGACAGGAGAAGGCGCATAACCAAGACCTAGGTAAAATAATTGTATAATAATAATAATAATAATAATAATAATAATAATAATAATAATAATATCAGCAAGCATGCAGAAATTTTATTATCTGTTGTGTATTACATGTGAATATCAATATAAGGATAATGTTAGTTTAGCATTTGTTAGTATTTCAGTGGTCTTCCATCATTTGTCCATCCTTTTCTCTCTGAAACCTCCTCTCTGGTCTCTCAGGATTGGCCGGCTCCTGTCTACCACGTTTCAGCACTATTCCCTTCCTTTACTGTACAGCCAACGAACTCTGTTATTATGCCAGCCGCAATGACAAGTCCTACTGGCTGTCCACAACAGCACCTATTCCTATGATGCCTGTGGCCAATGAGCAAATTGTTTCGTACATCAGCCGCTGTTCAGTGTGCGAAGCCCCATCTCAAGCTGTGGCCGTACACAGCCAGGACATCACTATTCCCCCATGTCCACAGGGGTGGAGGAGCCTGTGGATTGGTTATTCATTCCTTATGGTAAGCCATAAGTTTACTTTTTTTATTCTAGTAAATGTAAGCCTGCTGCAATTTGACATGAGAAAGAATATATCGAATTGGCTGAATCAGTATTGTACTGTTACAATTAACCTAATCTATAAGCTAAGAGTTTATATTATATTCCTTATATCTTTTTTGGGTGGGTTGCCACAGAGCCCTTGGGCACATTCTGATCTTTCTTTTTTAAAAAGTGACCTTCGCTCTGAAGTGCCATATGTTCCACATTTTTCTGTATAGTACAGGCAAGGAAGCCTTGCCTTTATTTTGTGTTGGTGATATTGTAACACTGTGTTACTGTTTGTCTCTCCTCTGATCAGCACACGGCTGCAGGGGCTGAGGGAGGTGGCCAGTCCCTCGTTTCCCCTGGTTCCTGTTTAGAAGACTTCCGTGCAACACCTTTTATTGAATGCAACGGTGCTCGGGGCACCTGCTTCTTCTTCAACAACAAACATAGCTTCTGGCTAACTACTGTTCAACCAGAAAGGCAGTTTACAAAAAGTCCTGATTCAGAGACACTGAAGGGAGATCAGTACCGTGGCCGCGTCAGCCGCTGCCAGGTCTGCATGAAGATCTTGTAACCTGTGCACACTCCAGGAGAGAAAAGGGGACTTTTAAATAAAAGAATAGAAAACAAGAAATAAGAAAGCAAAAATTGTTTGACTGGTTGAGTGACTGTATGAGAGACTCTATTCAGGGTGCCTTTTGGAGCCTTCTACAAGGCCATGGTTAGGAGCTCCAAGTAAAGATTTCTCTTATTTCACTTTTCAACATTGGTGCTATCAGAAACTGCAATGTTTTATTTTTATTTTAACTACTCAAACTTTGTATTACATATTCATGGCTACCTCGGAGAGTGTGTCCCAAATCCCCGGTGGAAAGCACTGGAACATTAATGTGAGACTGATTTGTGAGATTTTGAAATCTTGTAAGCCAAAATCTTGTTCACTTTGTCAAAAATGCGGTAGCCGGAAACGATGATGACAAATGGAACAAAATATAATATTTTTTTTGTTTATGATTAGGAAAGTTGGCAAATTGGCATACCAGCACTTTGTGGTGTACACAAATGAGGAAGATTATGGCTTGTGGTTAACACTTGAAATTATAATACTTTCTATCTCCTACACATGTACCCTTAAAGTATTGCACTGAAATGAATATCTGGGAAAAAAGATAAGAATCTTATCAACTGTAGAAATTCCAGTTTTACCTACAAAAGTCTCACATAATTAAACACTAATAAATAGACTTCACTCTTTACATACAGAAAAAAAAATAAAAATAAAAAAAAAAATGTAAAAATTTTCAAATTAAAAATTAAACTAAAAACTTAAATTATTTTAATACTCCTAGTTTCCATTAACTTTTCTACAGTGTTACCTAGAAGAAGCTATTCAGCTGAGCAGAACATTTGCATATTAGATATTTACTACTTTCCACATCCAAAAGTATACCAGAAATATTACTGGGAATGTCTGTTGTCTTTGTTATTATTTAGTCTTTCTACAGTCTCTAAAAGCGACAGGCTAATATATAACCACTATATTCATTAGCTTCTTAAGCTCTCTTTGGTAGCCTTGTGTCTTCATTATGGATTCATCTGTAAAGTGTCAAAACTGTTAAATTGCAGTTTCATCCCATGGTAAAAAAGAAACAATTTAGTAAAATGCAAAATGTTGGTGTATGATTTGTACATTAAGGATGGTTTATAAAGGCATATATATCTTGATGTGTATATTATAACAGTATTTGTATTTTTCTTACACTGATTTACATGTAATGAGTTAAATACAGTTTTCCCTAATAAACATAGCTGGTTTTCCAGTATTGGTTTTGGTGCAGATTTTTTTTTTTTTAACAAAGATGTTTCAAAATATAATTGTGCTCCCTAATAAATGGTGTTGAAACTAATTTGTACAAATGGACCCCACTGACCTGTGATTTATTACATTATATTTATTACATATACAGACATAGTACAAACATAAATAAGATTAAAAAATAATATTTACAGTGTGTACTTTATCAATCAAATCTAAAACCATCAAAAAGAGGTAACAATATGTATAGTTTAACAAATGAATTGCTTATTTCCATTTCTGGGAAATTAGAATCAATAAACTAAAGAAATTGGAGTTGAGAACCTGCATAAATCGAATGTGAATACCTTCTTCCTTATCTCATGTATCATTTGTTAAATGCTTTGAATTAACATGCTTTAACATGCAACCACAAATTGAAAGCAGTCCCAGCTGTGAGATTTTTCCATAAAATATCACTACCTGCACTACTGTAGATAATTTCTTTAAGTCAGCAGATTGTGAATATAGGCATTCTTTAAATTGTAAGATTAAATTTTGTGACCTATTTTTGACTTTTTATTAATGCAATCAGTCTGCACAGCTACAGGACTCAGTAAATTTTCTGTGCATGGTATATTTTGGCCGAATTCCCTACGGGTGAATAATGCATAGAGGTCAGAGCACATCCTTGGTGTCTAAGGAATCGGTTACACATTCATTGCAACCTTGACAGGATAATACAGTTGCGAAACAAGAATGAGTCAACAATAAAATAAAAAGTAAAAGAGTTTATACTATAACTACTAAACTATAAAAAATAACTGGCCAAAAATCTATGGACAACCTCCACTCTTCTAGGAAGTCGTTATGCTAGATTTCGGAATGTGTCTGTGGAAATTTGGCCAATCAGATCCAAGGGTATTAGTGAGGACAGGACTTCTTCCATTCCAACCATTGTGCTCAGAGGCAATGTCATGCTAGAACAGGTTTGTTCTTTTTTTAATTTTAGTGAAGGGAAATTGTAATGCAACAGTATATACATTTGTATATGCCCAGCTGTTTTAGGAAGGCCCACAGATTGGTGAGATGATCAGGTGTTATAGACAAGCTTTTGAGCATATGTAGATATGAAACTGTACCAGTAAATATATAGAAGTAATTCTCTATATGAATCTATTATGCTCTACTTACTCTCATTATTATTATACTTTATTTATTACTCGTAACACAAACCAAAATCTTCTTGTTCACTTAGGGAATATGGCCAAATAGGCAAACCAGCACTTTGTGTTGTACACAAATGAGGAAGATTGTGGGTTGTGTATCCTTTCTAACCACCATAAATGTACCCTTAAAGTATTGCACTGAAATTAATATCTGGAGGGAAAAATAGAATCTCATCAATTGTTAAAATAAATAAATAAATAAATAAATAAAAAAGAATGGGTGAGATTGTCAGGTGTGATTGACAAACTTCTTAGCTTATAGTGTATATGTAGAAAGTAAACTGTAAGAGTAAAATAAGTAGAAGCAATTTGCTCTATGGATGTATTATGACCTATTCAATCTCATTAGGCTTGATTTATAAGAGCAGGTATGTATTGTATGTTGTAAAACCATTTAGTAACTTGGTGAAACTGGATGCCATTTTTACAATTTGTTATACTGTGCCTTTTTTATATTACGATACTTGTGTGTCTGTCATGACTAAACTTTCTAAAAAGCAGTGGAGGTAAAATTGCAGTATCACGGCTCCGGGTTATAGGGTTTAATGCTGCTCATGGGTTGCAGTATGTGTGGTTTCATATTTGTCTGTGTGGGTTTCCTTCAGGTTGTGTACTTTCCTCATAATGTGTGCCAGCATATGGACTAGCTACATATGGAGCTCCGTAGCTGCAGCTGTATGGTGCCCTGTGGTGCCCTGTGATGAATCCCATTTCGTAATGGTTTAGCTCCCATATATCTAACTAGTCTTCTAACACATTACTATCCTTCGCACTCTCTGAGATAACAAAACTCAGGACTTCTGGTAGTTCCCAGAATATCTAAGTCTATTAAAGGTGGTAGATCATTTTCATATCTCCCAAACTTATAGGATTATAGGAATAGTCTTCCTGATAGTATTCAGGGCTCAGACAACTGTAGATTAAAGATTAAATGTAGATTAAAGATTAAATGTAGATTAAAAACTCATCTCTTTAGTCAGGCGTACAAATAATACATCCCATAATATTGTGCTCTATTACATCTGACCAAATGCACATTATCATCTAGTACTTGCTAATATTATGAACAGCAGCTACGTTAATCCCTCTTTACTGCTTCTTGATTTCTACCCATCACGAGGCATCCAGTAATTGTACCAGCTCCGACTGTCGTCCGTCACATGAAGATTTTGGACATGAGAATCCTGAGGCATCTAGATTTCTACCAACTGCAGTTAGACTCTGCAATAATATAGAGGAGCTGCCAACTCCATATGGTCTTTTGCATCAATACAACATTTGTCAGACTGTATATTTATTATCACACCCTCCAGTGTCACCCATATAAGGATGAGGTTTCCCTTTGAGTTTGGTTCCTCTCAAGGTTTCTTCCTTCCATTCAAGGGAGTTTTTCCTCCCCACAGTCACCTGAGTCACCTCAAACTTGCTCAATGGGGATAAATACAAACCCGTGTAAATACATCTAATATTAATCTTGAATTTTCAATTCAATTCAAGTTAATTTGTATAGCGCTTTTTTACAATTGACATTGTCTCAAAGCAGCTTTACAGAACATAAACATAGAACAAAGTTTAATATAAAGATTAATATAAAGATTAATAGAATACAAAATTCAAGATTAATATTAGATATATTTAGATGTGTTTGTATTTATCCCTAATGAGCAAGTCTGAGGTGACACAGTCAGCAGTGCCAAGGAAAAACTCCCTTGAATGGTAAAGGAAGAAACCTTGAGAGGAACCAGACTCAAAGGGAAACCCTTTATAATATTTAGTATTATATTAATCTTTATAATAACCTTTTGTTCTAAGTCTATGTTCTGTAAAGCTGTTTTGAGACAATGTCAATTGTAAAAAGAGCTATAAAAATAAACTTGAATTGAACTGAATTGAATTTCTTCCTCAAGCCCAGTGCTACCAGGCTAAAGCAGATAAATGAATGAATGCATGTTATATATTGAGGCGAACCGAACTAAGCTTTCTCCAATCCTCTAGATGGTGTTGTGGCGCTTTATTCTTGCACTAAAAAGCGTTACAGATATTGCAGCGTCTTCAGCATCAGTACAAACAAACAGTCTCGCTGTGGAACAGCTGCGAAATTATATTTTCTCAACTGATTTGGCTCACTATAAACAGGTAAAACACGTTTTTTTTTCTTGCACACCAAGTGCAGTTTTGATGTGACTAGACATCAACATTGTTTAAGCCAGTATTTTTGTCTTTGTTATTTAAACTGCGTAACCAGGCAGATGAACTAATGTAAATGTGATATAGTAATCTGAAAGGTTTCCACACTGATGTTCAGTCGCAGGTCTGCTCGGTGTTATTGGTGTACTGTGTAATGTTAGTGAGCGATGTCAGCTGTAGTGCTGTGGGTAAGAAGGGCAGGGCACCTGATACCCTGTGTTTACAAAAAGAAATCATCATCATATTTTATCTGCATTTGAAACAATATTTACAGAGAGTCACATTGCGCTCACGGTGTTATGATGTGGCAATTCAGGTGCAGTAAAAACGTCTGGTATGTTTGTTTTTATTTATTTATTTATTTATTTAGTCCTTATTATTGTTTACACCCTGCTCGCGCACTCGTCAGTTTGTATATGGCGTTTAGGGAGTGTCGTAGTTTCTCTACCTTTACGACTAGTACAGTCGCTACACAGAACGTAACAGACAATAAACATAAACGGAAAAGTTTAATAATAGAAAAATAAATAGCTTGATCGTTTAAGTGTCGAAAGTAAATATGACGACAAACAATCTGAAATGAGGGTTGTAGTGTTCTGTGGAATTAGGACTGCGTTTTTGTTTGGACCGTTTTACTGTATCCGGTTTTATTTATATAAGAAGACATTGTACCAAAGCAGCTTTAGAAAGATCCAGATGTAGATTTATATTGAAGGTTCCCAGTGAACCAGTTAGAGGTGATATTGGCAAGGACAAACTAAGAGACTCTGAGAATGAAGATGATGAAGGAACTCAAAAGGGAACACGTCTGCTTCTGGGTTAAACATGTTTAGTACAATTCTAAATGATTACACTAGGGTTAGGGTTAATAAAGTATCCAGCTTTGATTATCAGAGGTTTCTGGTGTTGTGAGATGGAGAGTGAAAAGGTTCTGACACCGTGACAGACTGTTGTACATCACACTGGGTCCTTAATACTAATGAACCATAGGGCACATTTATCGGCGAGCATTCTGTATTCAGAAAATGACATTTCTATGAAATGTAAATTCTAAAATGATGCATTTGCTATATGGATGTATGATTAATCGTAATTGTTGCAAATCTTAAATATTATATATATACGTTTTATATTTTAAGGGAATGATGTCACATCAGAAGTTAATTTCGATGCTGGATAACCAGGACAATGATATTCCTTGGGTTCTTATGATACATTTTAGATTCTGAGAACTTATTTACAACATTCCTTACTGATAATATAATATCTGCTTCTGGGCATTTGTATTCCTGTTGTATAAATCTCAGTCTGACTCTGGAGCTGTGAGGCAACCACGCTGCCTACCTATTAGTAGGTAATTCTCTGCCTGCTGTATTTGATAAATTGATTTCATGTGATATGTTAAACATTATATCTTCACCTGAATGGAGTTAGATCACAGGCAGTATAAATTTTTGGCCTCATATGGTTTTGCAACATAAACAGAGGGCAAGTAAGTTTTCTTTATGTTCACTTGGAAGTTAAAGAATATCATTTGATTGCATATGACTACTGCAATTTTTTGCAAAAAAGATACACTTTTGTCAGGTTTTATGAAGAATAAGGTAGAAATATTAGTGGTAGTGCTGTTATTGTTGAACACATAAATGGAAAATACTTTCTTTACATTTGAAAATTCTGTTGAGATGTTGTACTTAGAAGTAATGATCAGAACCTCAAAAGAAGCCTGTTTTTCTGCATAAAGAAAAAAAAATTTCAGCCCAGGAAGGGTGGAGGCTGCATCCTTTCCTGCGAAAGTATTCTTTGCAGAATTTTCCACTTGTTTTTATCTTACTTTGTTTTTGCTGAATTTGGGGAATCACATGCCTTCTCTTGCCTGTCCTTGATTGGTAATGTTTTAAAAAGCCACATCTTATCATATCATATCACTTGTGGTGTGCATGGAGGCTTTGTTTAAATCTCACAGATCATTTACATAACAATTTATGAAATATGCTGTATTTGTTTCTTATACTGACTAAAGAAAATGGGAACTGAATGGTTTTATTTTCCTTTCTGTAATATGATGTTTAAATGTGTTTGGTTGCAGGGACCTGTCATTGTCATTGCCTGCACATTGTTTTTATTCAGACAGTAAAGATATTTCATACTCAATAAGATTAATTTTTCATTAAAAAAGTTACATTTTGATAGATTTTTTAAGTTTAGAGAAATTAAATATTTCAAAATTAGACTGGTTGTTTTTTAAGATAGAAAGAACACTGGCCAAATATTCACAAATGACTGAATTTTTTTTATTTACTTTGCAGGTACGCTGGAATATTCAGAGACCCTCTCGGACATGTCCTATGTCTTCATCAATGACACGTCGCAGACGAGTGTGCCATTACTGCAGGCATGCATTGATGGAGACCTAGCATTCGCCAGACGACTCCTGGAGACGGGCTGTGATCCTAACATCCGAGACAATCGGGGTCGCACCGGCCTACACCTAGCAGCAGCACGAGGCAATGTGGAGATCTGTCGCTTTCTTCACAAATTTGGAGCAGATCTTTTAGCCACCGATTATCAAGGAAACACGGCTCTGCATCTGTGTGGACATGTTGACACTATTCAGTTTCTGGTCTCCAATGGCCTTAAGATAGACATCTGGTGAGATGTTTAATGCTTTTCTCATTCATTATGAATATACTTAATGTTCAGAGTTCTTTATGCGTTAATACATCACCAGTGAACTGCTGGTTCTCGACTTGAATAGAAGTTTTGATTCTCTGACAGCAGAAATAGTTCAGTTTCAGCAGCAGCACAAGTATTACTGGTCTGGAATCAAGGGGTGGGGTATTTATATATTGCCATATCAGCAAGCTTATAAACTATATTTAAAAAAAAAACAAAAAGTAAAATGAAATTTTGCATCAGATGTCCCTTTGACATCCCTAACTAAATAAAATGTTATATTCTAATACTAAAAAAATATGCTTTGAACAACATATGCAGTATAAAAAACAAAAAAAAAACTGAAAGCCTGTGTTCGTGAACTTTGTGCTGGTTGAAGTCTTGGCTTTAGATGTTAAAATGTTGTTTGATGATCAAATTGAAACATTCTGTAAACTCCTGCCATGTTATTATTTTTACACCACTTTGGATTTGTTGGTTTTGTAACAGATGCATCCTAAATGTAGGCTGTGTGTTGTTTGTGTTTGAGCAGTAATCATAATGGCTCGACTCCTCTGGTATTGGCCAAGCGGCGAGGTGTGAATAAAGATGCTATTCGGCTTCTGGAGGGTCTGGAGGAGCAGGAGGTGAAGGGTTTCAACAGAGGCACTCATTCCAAACTAGAGACCATGCAGATGGCAGAGAGTGAGAGGTGAGACTGGCACCACTTTTAGTTGGCATGGAGCATTTTGTGGAGCCAGTAGCCTTTGTGTGATTAAAATCTCCCCATGATTGGTATATTTATATATACATGGTAGATTACCGGATAAGAATATGTATCTAAAGAACAAAATAAACTTCTTTTTTTAAAGCAACCTGAGAGGCCTTTTTTTAAACTTTGTCACATAGCTTGTCGCTCTGGATAAATAACACAAATGTAGAATGTACGCTTGTTTTATTATTATTATTTTTTTAGTATTAGACTAGCAAATGAAAAAGAATTCTTAAAAAAAAGTTAGCAACTGATCTGCAATTTTTTGTATTGTCTAATGCAATTTTTCTGTATTGTCTTGTCATGTATGTGTATTGTGTACAGTATGTGTATATGTATGTGTACACAAATATTGTGTATTTTGTTTGTTGATTCCTAGTGCAATGGAGAGCCACTCACTGCTGAACCCCAACCTGCAAAACAGTGAGGGTGTACTGTCCAGTTTCCGCTCCACCTGGCAGGAGTTTGTGGAGGATCTGGGTTTCTGGAGGGTTCTCCTGCTGTTAGTGATCATCGCCCTGCTCTCTCTGGGTATTGCTTACTATGTGAGTGGGGTCTTGCCCTTCTCTGCCAGCCAGCTGGAGCTGGTTCACTGAAAACAACAAATGCACCCGGTTTCAAATTTAGTCTCAGATCCAACCAAGCTGTGTTTTATACGATTTAATGCTTTTCTTCATACAAATTAGCTCTTAAGTTACTCATCTCTGGATAAGGCTGTGTGGAACTAAAATTTCAAAGCACACAGCTTGACAGTCTTAAAAGTCTTAAAAACATTAGGTATTTAAAGCATGGAATGTCTTTGAGCTGGAATTGTTTTGATTACGGTATGTTGTGAACAGTGTTAGAAAATGGAGCCCTACTTTGAATGAATGTACATTTTGATTTCTTTATATGGATTCTTATAAATACATGACAAGCTTTAAGAGAGTACATCTAGTTTTACTTTCTGGAGTGTAGATTAAGCCTTTCCTCACCAGAATCAGCAGAAGTTCCATATGAGGCAGGAGAAATTCTGTAAATTTTGTATTTTCAATTTGTTTTATTTCCTCTGCACAAACATAAAAAAATATGTTAATTCTCTAGTTTGTCTTTCTAATCATGCTTGCTGTATTACTTTTTATAATGTGTTGAAACATGTAGATGATCAGAATGTAGTAATATTTTATCATGTCATTAACTTGGACTTGATAGCATTTACTGGCTTGACCACTTTCTGTTTTATGTCAGTATGTCGTGGTTGTTATCTGAAACTGTAACTAAAAAGGATGTAAACTAATTTCCTCTCCAATATTCAGTAAATTTGTCCAAATGTGGAACACTGGTCATCTATTTAAAAAAAGGGCAAAAGGGTTTGGTTTTGTAGCTTAAATGGCAGGTGGCTCCTTTTAAAATGGTTGTAAATTTGCAGCATATATTTGTAAAATGCTCTCATTTCTATTTTGTCTGTGTGTGTTTAATTTTTGTTCTGCGTTTGTTTTTATCCATCCTGATTTAAGCTGCATCAGATTATCTACTACACAAGCCCCAGTATTTTAAGAACCCAAAACCAAATGTGCCATCTTTTCCATATACTGTTGTTATTATTTATTTTATTTTTACTGTATTGCTACAGCAGCAGGTGACCAAGTTTAAATTGATCAGTTTTTAATTGAAGGATCTTTACTGTTTGGGAAGTTGCTTATTGTTTACGTATCCTTTGGATATTATGTAAATATTTCAAATGTGTTTTAACAGCACTCATTGTTATTTACTGTTGGAAGCTTATGATTCCTAATGATGAACTATTAAATTAAAAATAATATGGGTTTGGATTTTGTTACTTTTGATTTGCTGCAAAAACAAAAAAAAAAAAAAAAAAGAAAGAAAGAAAAAAGGGGGGGTTCTATTGTCTATTTCTTGTAGTGTGTGTATAGTGTGTGTGCGTGTGTGTGTATAGTGTGTGTGCATGTGTAAGCGTGCGCGTGTGCGCGCGCACTGAGGCATTGATGCTTATGCGTTTGCTGATTTAACAATTATTTAATAGATTTCATCAAACAACAGTAGAGTAATTTTATTAACTAGAAGGTCGAGTGGGATTTCATTAAACAATAATCTATAATCATTAAACAAAATATCGCAAACATTAACCGTTATTTTAATGATAATGAGTTGCTTAGCAACCGAAAGAGTCGACTCTTTCATTAATAGGACAAGCCAAAAGATTACCATGAAAGTCTGAACCTTTAATTTGTGATTTACCCATAATGCTATTGCAACGGAAGCGGAAGTAGACGTTCAAAACAAACCTGGCTAACAATCCAAAAACAAAATAACCAGACATTGGTGCATCGTTCTGCTACGTTCTAAATCATGGTGTCGTAGTGAAGCCTGGAGATTATTTTTTTTATCATGAATCTTAGAGGACTGTTCCAGGATTTTAATCCCAGGTGAGTGGAAATGCTGCCTGACTGGTTTACATAAAAGTCGTGTGATGTAACGTCGCAAGCTGAGCTGTTTACTACGAGTATAATGTCAAATGTACACAGTACATGTACATCCAGATCTCGTTTAATAAGGGGATAAATAACACCTAAATTGACGTGGAACTGTATAAGGTGTGTGGTTTTAGTACAACATAAATATAACTATAACACGTTATTTATCAGGTTATGTCGTTACTGCTAACACTGTGATTATGTTAATATTCGCAGTAGCTGTTTGTAATGATACTGAACATTATGTAATATTGATCTAATCATGATTTGTCTCCTTGTTTCACAGCAAATTCCTCATATATGCCTCCCTTTTGCTGTTCTCCATCCTGCTAGCTCTGAAGCTGGATGGAGTTCTCCAGTGGAGTTATTGGGCGGTTTTCACACCCATCTGGCTCTGGAAGCTCATGGTTGTCATCGGAGCCTCAGTTGGGACAGGAGTTTGGGCCAGTAACCCTCGCTACAGGTTGTCCAAAATATGTTTTTTTTTTTCTTCTCTCAACTTCAGTCCAATCATCCAAAACTCCCTATACGATCATTCTAGCCATGGGCTTGTACATCAACAATGTGAAGAAAAGAGTGATGAAAAATTGTATTTTATTAGCACACTTGTTTCCTAATCAGGAAAACTAGGAACATCACTGATTGCATGTGTAGAATTAGCTACATGTGCAAAGGGATTTTTGGGTCAAAAGGCTACACACGCGCACACACACACACACACACACTTATATAATTGTAAACTATATCTGGGCAACCAAGACTCACAGGCAAACACATAATGCTTTTTACTAGATAATTATGTAATTATGTATCTAGTATAACTGGGAATTAGTTAGCCTGACTGCTGAACAGTGATGCAGCTGATGTTACTAGTGGGCTGACTACTTAAGTCCATTACAATATGAGAACAATACTTTTTATTAAGAAAATCACAAATTACAGCAGAACCTACTAAGCATAATAAACTACCTTGATGTGAAGGTTTTTCAGGAGTTTCGGCACAGACTGTATCTCTCATTTTCCTTCTGGATTTCCTGATCTATTTTATTAAGCAGTTTGTAAAATGATTATGTATATTTATATATAAATACGTAAGTATAATATTGCACAGTGTTTGAGTGCTAAATTGTTGAGTTAAAACATCTCTTTAAGTGAATACTTTTAGAATGTAAGGAAAGTTTAGCTGAAGTTTTTTTTAAAAACACACAGAAACATTGAAAGAAAGTATTTACAGGTGTTTTCATTTAAGATGTGTTTTTGTTTGTAGTTGCCTAATATTAACGAACCAGTTATAATCAGTTATCTTTGTGTGTGTGTGTGTGTTTGCGTGTGTGTGTGTGCACGCATGTACAGAGCCGAGGGTGAGACACATGTGGAATTTAAAGCCATGTTGATCGCAGTGACCATTCACATTCTGCTGCTGATGTTTGAAGTACTGGTGTGTGACAGAATCGAGAGGGGATCCTACTTCTGGCTTCTCGTATTCATGCCCCTCTTCTTCGCTTCTCCTCTGTCAGTGGCTGCATGTGTGTGGGGCTTCCGCCATGACCGTTCACTGGAGGTCTGAAATTAAGACACAATTAAAGCCACAAATTTGTACAATTGATTAAAATGACCGCTTCTATCTATTAAGAAGAAACCAAATATGACGAGGGAAAATAATCAGTGACTGGTGTTGTGATGCATGTTCATTCCCAAAGTTGATTGCTTTCCAATTTTCTAGAATATCCTGAAGTTCTCTTATACCACAGGACTTGGCTAAATATCATTTAATTAATTCAACAAAAAAATGTCCTGTCCATGAATGAATGTAAACACAAATGTATATATTCATATATGCTACTTTTCATCATGCCGCTTAATTTTTTTGTGCACTAAATGTTGGTGGTTTTGTGGTTCACTGTAGTGGTTCTTTTCACTGTTTTTCTTCTCTTAGTTGGAGATAATGTGCTCGGTCAACATTCTCCAGTTTATTTTTATTGCCTTACGACTAGACAAAATCATCAGCTGGGACTGGCTGGTAAGACCTGCAATGCACTGAAACATTTCAAATTAAGAAAAATATGTAAAAATAAATAAATAAATAAATACTAAGAGACTTTTTTTTGATTGAGACTGAGACCTGTTTGACTGTGTTGATAAAACATTAGCTGTTAGTTCACTGGGTTTTTAAGCAAGCGGATTTCATGGCTGTACATTTTCAGATACCGGTCAATCTCTAGTAATGTGCTTGTCTGAAACCATCTAATAATTGATACACACCACTAATTAAATTGGTGAATACATTCCCTTAACTGCATGAATACCTGATGCAGACTACACGGACAGTGGAGGATAATGTTCAAATATAAATTAGTAAATATGAAAACCATGAACCGGAATTTTTAGGAGGCGTTATTCTTGTTATCTTTCTGGCATGTTGATATATGATATTATATACAAATAGCTAATAGCTATTTTTGTTGTTGCTGTTGTATTCTGTGTAGGTGGTGTGTGTGCCTCTGTGGATCCTCATGTCTTTCCTGTGTCTGGTTGTGCTCTACTATATCATTTGGTCCATGCTCTTTCTGCGCTCTGTGGACATCATCGCAGAGCAGCGTCGCACTTACGTCACAATGGCTGTGAGCTGGATAAGCATTGTGGTTCCGCTCCTAATCTTTGAGGTGTCTTATATTCTGCTGTCTATATACATCTAAAACAATGCTTGGCAGGTTTTGGATGTGAACTACTGAAAATCAAACTAGCATAATATCCATCATTGTAAAATCTAACCGTTGTCTGTTCACGTTTGCAGATCTTGCTGGTTCATAAACTAGACGGACATAACAAGTTAAGTTATGTCTCTGTCTTTGTGCCTTTATGGGTCTCATTGGTCACTCTCATGGCCAGTACTTTTGGGCAGAAAGGCGGGAATCACTGTGAGTATTTATACATAACATGACTGTCTTAAGTGATTGTGGTGCAGCATTGTTAAATTATACATTGTGTATTGAACATGAGACATGGAGAGTTTATGTTTAAGGCCAGTTCATGCAGCCAAACACAAGCCAACGTTAGCTTAATACAGACAAGTGTGCCATAAAGCTTTAAGCGTTAATTAAAATACATATTTTTCAATACAGTAGACTGACTCACGGAGCCACATGTCTGTAGCTGAATCTCAGAAGGCTGTGAATGTAGAATGTACAACTCCTTTAAATGTATCCAAACAAAATGCCATTTGTGATTACTTTAAGGTGGGTTTTATTCAGGTTGTACTCAGATTAGAGGTAAGAATTTTGAAATCAAGCTGCATGCATGATTTTTCATGCAGTATTCTGTTCTACCACATTCTGAAGGTGATAGATTACATTCAGGTCATGTGACTGGGAAGGCCATTAAAGATCACTGAACTCATTGTCATATTCATAAAACCAGTTTGAGACGACTTTTACATGGTGCATTTTCCCAAACGGTAGAAGATGGTAACTTGTGGGAATGAAGGGATGCACATGGTCTGCAACAATACTCAAGTAGCCTGTGGTATACAGGTAATGATTGGTTAGTACTGATGACATTCTGCACACCATTACACCACCTCCAGCAGCCTGGACTGTTGACACAAGGCAGCTTGGGTCCATGGATTCAGGCTGTTGGTACCGAATTCTGACCCTACCATCTGTGTGCCTCAGCAGAAATTGAGATTCTTCAGACCAGGCTATGTTTTCTTTGACTTGGATGGTAGGTTGATTGGCATCTCTGGAAAATTGTCCCTAGTGTGTGATTGCGTGAGTGAATGAGTGTGTGTGTGTGTGTGCCCTGCGATGGGTTGGCACTCCGTCCAGGGTGTATCCTGCCTTGATGCCCGATGACGCCTGAGATAGGCACAGGCTCCCCGTGACCCGAGGTAGTTCGGATAAGCGGTAGAAGATGAATGAATGAATGAATGGATGGTCACTGTCCTGTGTTGGCTGACAGAAGGGAAACCCAACATGGTTTTCTGCTATTGTAATCCATCTGCCTCTCAAGGACTGACTTGTGCATTTTGAGATGCTTTTCTGCTCCCCATTTTCATGAGTAGATATAACCATCACGCTAATGCACCCTAATTTCATGCATTGCTACTGATATTCACACAATTGGCTGGTTGTATGATTAGGTGTACAGGTGTTCCTAATAATGTGCTCAGTGAGTGTAGATATAATACATGGGATCACAGTTAAGTGAGAAAGTATCATGGTCTGCTGGAAAATGTTCACTTAGGCGGAGTACTGCTTTATTTTCACCATTCCATGCCCAAGATCCGTTCTATGAATATTACACCACCACATTGAATTTTACTGTTCTAACTCTCACTTGTGCACAATCTCACAGGGTGGTTTGGCATCCGCAAAGACTTCTGCCATTTCCTTCTGGAGCTCTTCCCTCTACTGCGAGAGTATGGCAACATCTCCTACAACCTGCAGCATGATGACTCTGACACCTTAGAGGAGACACGTGCTGTCTCAGAACCTTTAAAAGTTGCCCCTATGTTCTTCCACAAAGGAGTAGAAATCATGCCATTCCCTGGGAAATACTTTGATCCTCCTCCTAAACTGTCTATAGACATACCTGACTGAAGGCCTGCAGTCTTTACAAGACGTTCTAGGAGAAGGCCTGGAACCAATAGTTGCTTTGTTGCTTGTCTTTTTTTTTTTTAACTATTATTATTCAGGTATACTTGAGATGTCAAGGATAAAGTGGGAAATGATAAAGAGCTGGTATCGTTATTCGAGTCGATTCTGCTGCATAGTGGAAATTCAGAATAGCTTATAGTGTGATATAATATTCCATAATGCACTTTTCTTTTGTCCAAAATAAACTCAGGCAATTTTAAATTATTAAACTGTTAAATCAAGATTCCCATACTACTTTCAGCACAGGTCGGCTGATTGAGAGCCTACAGCTGGTATTGTTTTTATTGTCTATTTCCTAAGTGGAATTTCTGTATTCTGTACATTTGTTATTTTGAATTTTATACACGGAACTGTATTTGCTTAAGAATTACAATGGACATATTATGAGGTCTTGGATTTACACCTACTGCTATTTCCTAACATGAGAATTTGTTTATATGTATTCAACTCCTTTTTCCACCTTTCTGGGGTTAGTATGTTAAAATGAGGCTAACCTGAGACAAATACAGTATTTCATGAAACTGTAAACTCTTAGCAAATAATTTATGCAGCAGCTGTGAAAGCACTTGATATTATAGAGAGCACTCTAACTGATACTTACTTTCATTTGGTTTGAGCATATATACAGCACCGACTGGTGACACTAAAAAAAGGAGAAAAATTATACCCCCAATATACTGCCTCCTCCTAACTCTGCTACTCTCTTAACTCGACCATCTTGGACTAGACATTTCTAATGATCGTTTATCATTAAACCAAACAATGAAAAGATGTTTGGTAATGTAAGAAGCTATGCATGTGCATTTTAATATTGTTGCATGTAACTGTACAATCTTCAATTTCTGTAATTAACCTTCGTTTGAGAGTAAGAAGTAAAAGATGTGAGTTTTTTTGTTTTTTTTAACAATACTTGACTTGTCTGTTTAAAAATGATTAGGCCTTAACTGCAAAAGCAGTTTTGATATTACATTTTTTAAAACAGCTGAACTAATTACCTAATAAATCAGTTACACAAATGTCTCACCCCAGGCAAACAAAAATAATTTAAAAATGGAACAAAAAACAACAAAGTTTTCTATCTGTTGTTGTTTGGATAATAACTGAGCTAGTGGACTTGGGCAATTTTAGAAAGATTATCCTTCTCTCTCTGAATGCATGGGCCACTTTCATCAGAATCAGCTTTATTGGCCAAATGTGTCAACACACACAAGGAATTTGGTTCCAACTGTTTGTGACTCAAACAGATGTGTAAAAGTCCAGTTGCTCTAGCGGGTGTTGTGGCAGTCCACAAAGTGTCGAGGGCCTGTATGGCCTGCAGGAAGAAGCACTTTCTCCTCTCCGTGTTTGACTTCAAAGTGTTTAATCGCTTGCCTGAAAGCAACGGAGAAAAGAGTCCATTGGTGGGATGGCTGAGGTCCAGCACCACATGCGGTAGATAGAGTCCAGTTCAGGGAGCCTTGGTGTGACTTTCCTGGTGGACCTAAGATGTCCTGATATTGGGAATGGATGAAAGAACAGCATGAGAAAAAAAAAAAATAAAAAAAAGGACTGATTGTGCCCAAGACCTCCACAACTGTTAAGAGGATTTTACACAAAGACATGGATAGCCTACTTCACAACTCTCTCAAACCATCTGTCTTCTCTGTCCAAGATGTGTACATCATCGCACTCAGATACGTGCCCTTTATCCCTCAGATCTAGTTACACAACTGTTACTGGCTCCGAGGTGTTGCCTCTTCTGTGTTAATACATCCTCCTATATAGTGCTTTTGTCTCTCCAATGCAGAGCTCTGAACAATCTTCACTGAACTGGACCACGAATATCATATTGCTCTTCTTACTTTTACAAGGTCCGATCTTTAGAGTGGAGTTGCAGCTTATTAAAAACCCGCTTCGGATATCCACATTCCTTGAGATTTTCATTCTTCTTGGCTTCTGTTGAGGGAGAGAGGCTTTCTGCCCTGTGGTGAAGTGTCCTGATGACTCCTAATTTGAATTGCATTGGCTGGTAGGAATCAAACAGCAGGCATCGGTACGCGCGTGTGGCTATCCATAGAATTCCATTTCTAGATTCCCATTAGTCTCTGAGAACTGCACAGTTCAGGAAAGCAAACCTGTTGTCCTTTATGTCCTCTGTTGAACTTGATGTTGATGTCAATTGCACTGATATCTGTGAAGGCCTGTACTTCCTGAATCTTGATCTATACCCAGGTCACACCTATAGAACATACACAAGAGATGTACATTGTACAGCGAGCTATAAAACATACACAAGTCCTGCAAACACAACAGAATCGTTTCTAACTTTAGTACAGTGAATATCAGGGGAGAGCGCGAACGCAGTCCCCCACTACCAGAAATTATGCAGTCGAGATTCCCACATTTGGGGAATTCGCAGGGGTCAGCACAGCCGGAGTGCAATGGCTGAGCCTCGCCCTGGGTGAACCACCTTCTTGATCATGGTATCTCCTCTGCCAGGTAAGTATGAATTGCAGCTCCATCAGCTAGTGACTGCACCACCACACACAGCCTTTACCATTAGGGAGAGGAAGCCAGCTTTAAATCATTACACAAACGTGCACCACTAAAACACCACAGTCTACACATGCTGCAAAAAGAACACTACATTTATTCCATCTAAAGCCGAATGTTGACCAATATTGTCTAAGCAAGCAGACAGTACGATACTTCCCATGATGCACTGCGGCTGAATATGGAACGAGATCCAGTGTTCAGGAAAATGCGTTTATAAATCAATACATCTGCACTTTACACTAAAAAGAGTCAGTACAAAACAACTGACAACACTGTACTGTAATCAGTAGGAGACAAGAACAGTGAGTTTTATTAAGATAGTGTTAAAGCCCCGATACAGTTACCTCCCCCTCCCCCCTCGGTTTGAGGGTAAGGAGGAGAGTTAGATCGAAGATGTAAACAACATCAACAACAACATCCGATATATTTATTTATTGCACATTGATGAAGGATAAAGTGTGAAATCTGCACTTGTAATTCCAGGTGACTATAATCAGAATATTTGAACAAAGATTGTTAAACAAGCACAAACAAGAGAGAACGTTTCTGTGTCCGACCGCTAATATGAACCCGGACACAATATTCCCGATAAATAGTTCCGGATAAATAGTTCCGTGTGTCACAAGTTGGATGTCCGCCTTAGAGAGAAATTGTGATTATAAGCGTGTAAAACGCGCGACTTTAAAGAACAGAGTAAGTTGTATAAAATCACACTGGCTTTAAATAAACCCCCTTTTCTGAAGTGTGAATATAGAGAGATGACAAAGCCCTGAAACAAGGAGGTCCAGAAATAATCCGGACACAGAAACACAAGTGTTGTATTCGAGCTAGACTAATGTAGCGTTATAACGTTTCTTTAACAGTACAGAGGGGGTGCACCGTTCCCGGAGGTACTGCAATACCGGGTCGATGCGTGGAGTGGACGGAGCAAGCCCCTATTCCATCTCCCTGTTCCAAAAATCAATTTAATATATGGTCCCCGGGTAGGGGACGTATCAGATATTAAACTGATAAGAACAGATACTACACTTGATCTTAGCCAAAAGGCCGAGAAGCGATACCTACAACTACACACAAGAAACGGTGTCATTCTACACAAGTGGAAACACGAGGACGGTAAATACCGTTTTCTCTTCATATCCGCGAATAACATCATTCAATACATGGCTAACATTTTGTTCATGTTAAAATCAGCAGAGGAAAATGTCTATGTAAGTAATCCTTAACACCTAAACACAAAGGAAACGATAATGAATTCAAAAAGTGACCAATCAGAGACGAGAATACAAACTCCTCCACACTACAAGATCACACTGGGTTAGAAAGTAGTTTTCAAAACAAACCATTAAACTGCTTTAAAATCATTCAGTTGTAACAACAAACATGGAAAACCAAATGTGGGGAATTTAAAGAGATGTTACAAATGTCCATGAATTATATAACAGTGCCTCTCAGTGGTCAAATGTGGTATTGCAGAAGAAAAAAAACGGCGTTAATTAATAACCTACTATATTCGGAGTTAAACTTTTTATACACGAGGCTTTCTCGGTGAAAACAAGATTAATTATGGCCAATAAATATAAACACAGGCAACCTAAACACAATAAGAAGTCAGAATCACCAAACTGCATGTGAATTTCACCATAAACCGATTTATAGCAATTACATAAAAAACCTTTACTATTTGTGGTGCAAAGGATGAAAACATTTACCAATAAAATCACTGTAACGCCACTAAAACACGAACAACGTTGTCAGCAGTCCTAAATGTAGTAAAAAGGAAAGTAAGGTGGTCTTTATAAATGCGCCACTAGGCCTCCATTTTCACACAGCACTTTAGAGGCCTGTTTAATTATATACAGCTCTGACTACCTTCATTACATTTACTCTGGACATACAGTGTTTCACAACATTTAACACATTAAGAAGATACTTATGTCTCCAAAATAAATAAATAAATCACCTTTTGTGAAACTTACACAATGTCACGAATCGCCAAAAATCCAAAATCATCTGATGGTAAAATTATAAGTAAGAAAAACATTTCCAATCATAAAAACAAAAGTGTTTCACTGTTTCTCACTCTTACCGTTTACACGTATAAAGAAAAGAGCTTTAATTACTCTACTTATTAGTCCTGCTAAGCGAATTTTAGACAGAATGTAAGTCGTTCGCTGAAAATTGTAATCACCTGCTGCTACTGAACAATCAGCTCCACCTCAGCGCCCCCTAGGGGTCTAATTCAAAACAACGGGACGAAAATAAAGGCCTCATAATGACATGTCTATACTACGTATTTGTTTGTGTTTACTATAACACAACCATAGATAGATAGATAGATAGATAGATAGATAGATAGATAGATAGATAGATAGATAGATAGATAGATAGAAAACTGTACTGTAATTATATATGCTTAAACAATAATAAAATAAATTATTTTATATAAAATTATAAAATACTGCACACTGACATCACTGTAATGCAGTGTTGTAAAGCCTGATAAAGACCAACTCAATGTCCAAGCCCTGTATAGTCACTGGTGTGTGGTGTGGTGTTCTCCTTCTCCGGTAGTCAATGACCATCTTCTTGAAGTGCAAGTGGTTACACTCACACCAGCCAGCAAAATCTTTGATGCAGGTGGTAGTGTTATAATTGAAGTCTGAGGTGTACAGTGTAACAAGGAATGGGGAGAGCACTTTTTGAGATACTTTGCCTAGTGCCTTTACACCAAAAGCAATAGTGGCGAGAAGAAATCTCCACAGTATATTTACTTTACAAGGAAACCTCACGAGCTACCTGGCCTTTTGGGGCACCGGCCCATCAGCTTGCATATAATACCATAGTGAAACCAGCACTGTAACTGAGC